>NC_051157.2:201657990-201816811 GCF_013339745.2 Dermacentor silvarum | reverse complement strand
GTAGATTCTATATTAAATTTACCAAGCATTTCAAGTGAAATTAGCGACAGCTAATGTAATACCATATTAAATTGCGTTCACTCGCCCTTCCTCTGCTAGCAGTGTGATTGCTTGCATTTCTTAAGCGATTTGGAGAACGCCCTTTAAAGCAGATGAGGGAAGATGTCCCAATGTATGTTCATGTGTTCTCCCGCCCTTTCACCAGTGGCCGCTGTGTTGATGCCAGTAGACTGAATGAGAACGATCAGTTTGCACATTGCAAGGGAGCAAGAATAATTAAAGCCGCTATGCGCTTATTAAAGCATTATCACGTTTTAAGTAACCTGTCAACTGCTCACTACCATTCAAGACGCCAAATTCAGTCACAATGCATTCGTCCGATACTTCTGCGGTCATTAGTACACTGTTGCCCTGTAACCGTAATTTGTACTTAGACCTCCCCGCAGGGACCAATTTATGCAACTAATCATGCACGAATCCATTAGGGACCAATTTATGCAACTAATCATGCACGAATCCATTCCGCACTGCCACGGTTAAAATGGCTGTGTAAATAACCCATCACATGGACTCTAAGCAGCAAATGGTATGTACTTTTACCCTTCAACATACTTAGTGCGCTGACATGCCTAAATAGAGGCTTATCTGCTCTGTCTGCTGTACGATAGGAAAGTTTGTTGCACAAGGACCAAGAACCGCGACATGCCCTGTTGCGCGAAGTACACGAAGAGCGCACAAATCGAAAGAACCGCGCGAGCACTTCTCAAGCACCGTGCGTACACTGGCACACGCACGAACTCGGCAGACGGCCGACTAAATGTCACGAAGGCCGCGCAGCGTAGAGTCCTACACCAGTCACAAACTGCAAATAATCGTGACTACATGGAGTAACAGGATATTTACGACAAGGAAATTCACGATTCACATATGCAGTATCCACTAGCCAGTTATGCAGCGTATATGCGGTATCCATTCGCGAACTAGAAAAACTATAAGAAGAAAGCTCCAATACGATGCGCAATATATCGCAACCATGCCGAGGTGCCAAGAAAATCGAATTTGCCCGTGTCACATTGGAAACGAAGTTCCTCTAAAGACCATGGAATACCAATAACGTAAGATAAAACGGGCCAAAACACAATCGAGAGAACCTGAATCGCAAGCGATAACAGCACGGTGTGGTATACGCAATATTCTATGGGTGCGCTGTAGCACAAGGCAAGGGAATGGACAGCAAGTTGACCTCATCTCTTGAGCTAAATAAATCCGTAATGAATCATTAACAAAGAGCCTGTATGTCAGTTTTCTTGTCTACAACATTCTTGCGAAACGGGAAACTGAAATATCGCGATCACAGCTGTCTAGAGGATATAGCAAAGTGCGCAGAGACAGCAATTCGCGCCTTTCTTCGCATCCTGCTAAACTTGATAGTTTCACTCCTGACGGCGGATCCCGATGCCAGGCACACAAAAGCAACTTTTCTTCGGACCTTCATCATGATAGCTTAACGCCTTAAATACAACATCACTGAAAAGGATCCTCACATATCGACATGAGAATCAGATTGAAGAGCAAATTAGTGCCCTCCACTAGGCGCTCTTTAGTACAAAACTAAGCTGCTCAGCAAATAAAAACCATACAAAGAAACCACTGCACACGCAGTGTCGAATAAGACAGCACAACACTGCAATACTTGCATGAGTGTAAAGGAAATCACGAGGACATTCGTCACACTTGTTTGTCGTGCCGCGCGATGAGGAAAAGGACGCAAGAAAAGCAGTCAAACTCGTGATGGGAAAATCCAGGCTACCTTTATGAAAACTAAAACCAATCTACATTTACGAAATCTATAAAATCAAACTACAACCACACAGAACCTTACGCCACATGACACGATATACATACAAGGCTAGAACAGCTAGGGCTGATAGGAGTCCGAGAAAGAAACAGTCAAGAGAGCTCACGGTACGGCGTACATGAGACGAAGGCTTGCCGAAGTGAGGGGCGATCACTTGACGACGTCGGACACGCCTCGATGTTGGAGACGATGCGGAGCGACCGAACCGGACCGAACCGGAGACGATCGAACTTGAGACGACCGCTCACTGGCGCTCATCGGTCAGCCTGTATCCGAGCCGCAGTGCACGTTGCAGGAATGGTGAGCCTGCCCAGCGGACAGCTTGCTCGCGAGCCGCAGTGCTCGGTGCATCTGCGGTCATTAGCTAGGCCACGAACGGTGCTCTGTCGAACAGCTGACCAACGAGACTCCTTGCCCACGATCCCCAATGCTCTGAGCTGCAGTACTCGCGCTGGCGAACGCCTTGGCGAAGGGCAACGGTCTGGCGGCAGCTCCATGGACGGCCGCGTTCCTTGGAACCTTGATTGTCGGCGTCCGATACGTCGGCCTGCTGTCTTCCGTCTCCCGCTGACTAGCCGCGTATCTCGGCACGAAGCATTTCGCCACGTGCTCGCCATACGTGGCCCAATACCACTGGGCCATCGCTGATTTGGCGAGATCACTCACATGCGTGGTCAAATCTCTAAAGAACCCGCACGCACTTTGTCATCATCGTTTTTATTGCGATAGCAATTATATGGACACTCCAAAGCAGATTTCTGCCGTCGGCATCGCCGTTGCCGTCGCCGTCGCCGTGAGGTTCCGTATGACGTCAATGGCGATGAAATAGTCGCCGCGCGCCGCCGAACGCTGTATGTGCGAGTGAAAGGGCGCGAGGGACGCGCGCTTTCACGGGGAGTCATTTGGCGCTGAGCCGTGCTCCCTCAAGGGCTGCAGAAGATAGCGCCAACCTTTCCCTTTCCCTCAAGAACCACTTATCATCATCATCGGGGAGTGAACCCACGGCGGAGAACAAACGCGCGTTCTGCGCCGTGCTCCCTTATGGGCTGCAGAAGTAGGCGTCTCTTTCCTCCTTTACAATCACCATATATGTAGAGCAAACGCGCCTTCTTCCGACGCGCGAAAGGCCGTGAGGGGAGGGGGAGGGAAGGGAGGCGACCTTTAGCTGCGGCACCAAGTGCGTATTTCTGCTAGGGATGGTAATATCGATGAACGATTAATCGATTAATCGACGAAAAGTACGCCGCAAAACGATTAGTCGTCATCGATGTCTACCTTTAATTTAATCGGTTTAATCGATTAAACCGCTTCGATTAATCGTTTTCCTGACAGTGACTAAAGTGGCGTGAAAATTTTGAAATCGTACTATAGAATGCGGAGCACGAGCAACGACAGCGCGGCTGCGAAGACCGAGAGCGACTGTCAACTGTTTTCCCCGAGTCCTGCCGAGATTGCCAAGCGTTTCCCCGCTTTACGCACACGTCACACAGACTAACTGGGGCCGGAGAGAGGCCGCCCCCGTAGAGGAAGAAATAAACTAGGAGAGACATTACGTGAGGCAGCAAGTCTTGGAAAGCGAACTCATCGACAAGCCATTTCCTTCGCTGTTTACCTCGCAGTATAGGGTCAGCACGTGACCCTGAGAGACAACGTATTGGCCGATAATGTTTGGTTCGCAGTAGTTTCAAATCGATGCGCACCCGTTCAGCTGCGCTGCTGCCCTGCACCCGGCAGCATTAAATTAACCGACCGCGCGCTCTGATGTGGCGATCACGTGTTGCGCCGTTACTTCTTGATGTCAGTCGTGCTGCGATGCTCGCTTCTAATTTCTTCTTCCTCCACGCCCACCCTCCTCAGTAAGTGCCATTTTAACATACAGGGTTTCATTTTTAAGTTTTATGGAATTTTAGAAGTCACCTGTGGCAGGTAGCATAATTCTTATCATTGATGAGGCGGACATTAGTACGAGAAATCGAAACACATATTCAACTAATTAATAAAAATTACTAATTAACTTCGTATTTAATTAATTTACGACGCATATTGCAATTTACCAATTGCAGACGGTGAAGTTATTTATTTGTTTATTACACGTACTTTCCAGGCCCGAAGGCGTTACAGAAAGGAGTGGAGTGAAAAACAAAAAATAATGCAGCAAAATACAAACCAAAAATATTAACAAAATGCATTCGAACAGCGGTCTTGAAGTTGGTAGAGTCGGTGATGAGTGCGACTGATGCGGTAAGGCGATTCCAGTCCGTGCTTGTCCTAGGGATGAATGAGTCACTGTACCGGTTTGTGCGGCACAATGGTACCCCGACTTTAAGGCTGTGGTCAGTGCGAGACGAAATTAAGACGGAGGGGCAAGACGGGTTTCTTTTAAAAGGGGGTTCAAATAAAAAACTTTGCGAAAAAGGGAAAGACGGAACATTTGCGGCGTGACGAAAGATCAGGTAAGTTAAGAGTTCATTTCATTGATGAGATATTCCATAGCGAGAATAATTAGATAAGACAAAGCGTGCACGGCGGTTTTGAATACTTTCTAGAGTAGAAACTAATGAAGACTGAGTCGGATCCCAAATGGCTAAAGCATACTCCAATTTGGAGCGAACTAAAGTTTTGTATAAAGTTAGTTTCAAGGAGGGGGCAGAGCTAAAATTACGGCGCGAGTAATCAACCATACGGTTAGCGTTATTAGCAACATAGTCAATATGCGAATGCTAAGAAAGGTTATTTGATATGTGAAGGCCGAGATACTTGTAAGAAGTAACTGACGTCAAGGTGCACCATTAATAAAGTACGTGTGCATGACAGTGTTACGAGATATTCGCATGGCCTTGCATTTATTTGAATTTAGTTGCATGCACCAATTAGAACACCACTCAGTTACGCGGTAAAGGTCGTCCTGCAGTTCTTGGGAATCAGAAGGATTAGGAATTTACGGTAGAGAACACAGTCATCTGCGAATAGCTTTATGGAAGAACAAAGAACGCAGTTCGGAAGATCGTTAATATAGATTAAAAAAACACCGCCCAAGCACTCCGTACAGATGGTTAACCAGCGAAGCTGAAAAGTGCGGCTCCGGTGTTTAGCAGTGGGTTAATCCCGACGCTGTATTCGAGCGTTTCTTAATTTAGTTACATGTTTGTTGTTCTAGTGGAACGCAAGCGCCAATGGCGGGCGGATGCTGCTAACCACGACACCGAGCAACTCGAGATATCGAACGCATGCGACAACGGCGAGCCGAGGAGGCGGCGTTGCGGGCAGAGCAGTGTCAACGTGGAAATGGCGGGAACGCGTTCGCCGGGGCAACGCCCGCTTTCGGCGGGAGTTTCTCAGGTGGCAATTTGGCTTCGGCTGCGACGAAACGACCACGTTGAAATCACGAAGTGGAACGCAAGCGCCAATGGCGGACGGATGCTGCTAACCACTACGCCGAGCTAACTCGAGATATCGAACGCATGCGACAACGTCGAGCCGAGGAGGAGGCGTTTCGGGCACAGCAGCGTCAACTTGGCAATGGCGGGAACGCGTTCGCTAACAATGTCACTAACGGCGCTAGCTGCCAATGGCGCGCGCGCTTGGGTGCGACGTAGAGAACGACGTAACTCATGGCGCATCCAATGGAGACGTTTATCGAAACATGAACGGTTTTTCGTTTCGCCTAGCCATATGCAGCTTTCGCTGTAAAAGAGAAGTGGACCGAGGACTGAGCCTTGAGGAACACCTGCTGGTGCATTAGAAAACAGGCGTATCCACTTGTCAGGCGTATTCACTTGGAATGAATTTCCAGATTTTGGAACTGAGGTTTGAACAGCGCGAAGAAAACAAGGACACGAAGAAACAAATACCACAAACAAGCGCTTGTTTGGGGTATTTCTTTCTTCGTGCCCTTGTTTTCTTCGCGCTATTCAAATCTCAGTTCCAAATTATGAACCAACTAGCCCTCATCAAGAACTTACTGAATTTCCAGAATGACACCAGTTTGAAGATATGCACCATCAAACTCGCCGTAAAGAAACGCTGTTGTTCCACTTACATTTCTACCAAAATGCATTGAAGAACAAAAGTACTGGAACGCCCATGTATTTCGTCCCACACTTTGAGAAATATCTCGAAACTGGTGTCATCCTGTAAATTCCTTTCAAGTGGGTCTTCCAAACTCATCGGCTACAATTCATAAATTGTAATTTGTGTCGTAAAGTAATTAACTAAGAAGTTCATTACTCAACGTTTGTTAATTAGTCAAATATGTATTTCGATTTTTCGTGCTACTAATGTCCGTCCCTTCGAATAACCCAGCTCAACGATAAGAATTATGCTACCTGCCACAGGCAATTTTGAAAAATTCCGTAAAACTTAAATATGAACCTCCTGTACATTGTTTATTCCTTCACTAGCCCCTAGTGGCAATTATAGTTGGCCTTTAAGAAGTTAAAAAACATTATTCTTCATCAAAGGTTATACCCTCGTATTTCTTATCCTGGTTCCACCTTTCAAACGTTCTAATGGGTACTTACGTGAGTAGATAACTGTGTTTAAGCCTTTTTAAAGCACCCGAAAAAAAGTCGATTAATCGATTAATCGACGAAAAGCCCCGCATCGAAAGCGATTAATCGATTATAGGCTAAACCGACGAACGATTAATTGTTAATCGATTAAAACATTTAATCGACCATCCCTAATTTCTGCGTCACCAAGTGCGTATTTATATCAGAGGCTCCGGCAACAGTCACCAACGCCGCACGCATTTTGTGCGAACGCGGGCAAAACGCCGACGGCGTCGACAAGTTCTCCGTGTGGCCGGTGCTGCTGCATGTCCAAGTTAATACAGCTGATAAAGCTACTATCATTACTCCGTATAGCTCTCTACAAATTTGCTATCGCAATTGATGCTTCGCCTTTCAGGTGAAACTGCGACAATTTTCTTTCACTCATCACAATGACAAAGGACAGCACAACCGAAAACAGGCAGAAACACACGACAGCCCAAACCAAGCGCAATTACGGAACTATGCACAGGCCGGTTTCACGCTGAAGCCGGCAGCCGCGGCCACAAGCTTGGACATGTACACCGTGGTCATGTGACCGATGTGACGACGGTATCGCCACCTTGCGTAGTAAGGTTGGATAAATAACGAATTCACCCGCCAAAAACGGCGCCGTTGAAAACCCGGTATGTTAGGTAATTGAACAGATACGGCTTGTCTTATGAAAACGTTTTCAAGACGTATTCCCCCCGCGTTTTTAAGCTGTCGTGCCTGCGGCGTTTTCAAAGCATCGAATTTGGTCAAAAATCTGTTTTAGACGTTGAATCCATTAATACGACGTCTTGAAGACTTTGTGTGCTACCTGGGACCGTCTCCGAGCGGCCTTGCACGGGAATGGCGAACGGCGACAGCGCCGTTCGCCATCCCCGCGCCGTCGTCGGTCGCCTTCCCCGCCACAGCTGGGAAACTACCTGGGAATCACTTCACCCACTAATTTTGAGAGGTTAATGTTATTAAATTTCATTGTACTTTTTACATAAACGGAACAAAGGTCAAGTTAAAAGTTGGCAAGCTGCAGTGTAAGATCGGAACCAGAACGATTGCTTCGTTCGTTGTGACATTTTAAATAAAAGTGGTTGCTCATCATCTCCTTCTTTAAGTCGACAGACAACCGTTCGGAACCTAAATAGCTATAGCCCCACTAATGGAAATATTGTGTCTCGCAATAAAAAACGAGCACTGTTTTCCCCATTAAACGAGGCGGAGGAAGACGAACTATGTTTGTAGAAGTGAGCCGACGGTAGAATGGTTCCAGGTGGGCGGCGTCCCTAATCCAGATGCCGTGGACCGTAGCCGATAGCTTAGCCCTCTTTAGCAGGCGATGCTGGTTCCCAGGGCTCGGGCTTGTCATCTGGGCCCCCCTGCTCCATGGTTGGCCCTGTGATTGTTGGTATCAATGGGTTGCGCCCACACTCCCATACTATATGGTAGAGGGTAGAGCACTGCACGGGCTCGGGCTTACCCGAAAGCCCGGGCCCGGCCCGGCCCTGGGCAGGGCCGGGCCGGGTAGAGCAGTTTCTTCACGGGCTCGCGCCGGGCTCGCGCCGGGCTCGGGCACGGCGTGTGCTTTTTGACCCGGGCCCGGACCGGGCTCGGGCTTTCTGGTGTGTGCATGTAACGTGCAGCGAGTTGTTCTCGGGCGTCTCAACTCTGAAAAACATGTATTTTTCGGTCTCGGGCCGGGTTCGGGCCGGTTTCGCGCCACGCTCGGGCCAGGTTCGGGCCTAAGGTAAAGGGGTGGCGGGCCGGGCCGGGCGGGCAACGTAGATTATTTCCGGGCCCGGGCCGGGCGGGTCTCGCCATAAAAGTTTTGATCGGGCTCGGGCGGGCAGCCCAACGTAAAAACGGGCCCGGGCCGGGCTCGGGCTGAAAAAATCGGCCCATGCAGTGCTCTCTCTAGTAGAGTATTGGGCGCAGATAAGAAGGTGCAGCTGCAATTGTAGTGTGTTGGTTACATGGCGTGCAGCACGGTGTCGTGCGTAAATGGGCCGGTCTGTAGTTTCCGGAACATCAAAGCCTCTTCTCTGGTCCACTTGGGTGCAGGGGTGGGTAGGTGCTCCTACCCAGTCTGTAATGGCTGAAATGTCTGTGCATCTTTAAGGCGAAAACCTTTAATGGCTCGTACTCGCGGCGTCCGCCCGTCCGTGCCCTGGAACGGTGCCAGCTGTGCCCTCTCCCCCTCACACTCTCTCAGCAATCAGGTGATGGCACAGCGGCGCATAGCAGCAGTTGCGCCACCACAGCTCTAGCCACAGCTGTGGCCTCTCCCCCGTACACTCTCTAAGCAATCACGTGATGGCACAGCGGCGCGCGCGGCAACGCTCCTTCGTCAGACGTCTCGTTGCAGCAGTCGAGTACGTCGGATGGCTCTCAAGCGGCCCGTGATGATTCCACGGCAAGCGGTTAGGAGAAGCGTCCCAAGAATGTGGATTCCCCGGTACCAAACCCCAGAAGAAGAATGAGTGAATGCGCATGCGGCGGTAGGTAGTCGAATGGGCACAGGCTTTCGCCGAACCCACTTTGGAATTTACAAAGTGTCCTTCAATTTTCGGGTCCCCATCCTGTGGGTCTACCGGGGCTCGTGAACGCGGCTTGAGCCGCTAGATTGCCGCCAGGGACTCGTGTCACGCCGACCAGACAATGCATTTCTTGGAGATTTTCTTGTTTCTTCAGGATGTCCAAGGCTTGTCTCGATATGGAGCTGTTTGCTAGTTTTCGCATGCTGTTTGCGAGTCTGTGATTATTGCGGTGTGTTCGTGTTGCTTGCCCGTCGTGACCGCCAGGGGCATCGCAGTTTCTTCTGGGGAGTCGATGTCTCGAATGTTCACTGTGGCCGCTGCAACTTTTCTCCCTGGCCATTAATCGAGCTTTCTGTTTTGAATTCCTCACAAGTCACGAAAAATTAGTTTTGGTGCCCTCACGCGGCAAAACCATGACAACAAATAGGATGGCATATCACGTTACCTTCCATTAGCGTACGCATCGTGGCACGCATTCTTTAGTGCTTTGCATTTCTCAGTCTGCTCCCCCCCCTCACTTCCACCCTATACGTAGGCGCTTTCTTATTTTACTTCAGAAGCGGCATACAAGCAGCAGAAAACGTGAAACAGCAGAGACTGACAAGCAAAACATTGTTTTTAGATAGCAAACCATTTCTCAGCTAGATTGCTTTTGCTAATTTCGCCTGCTCCGGAAATATGCTGAATTAACTTTCTTGAATTAAATACGCCACTAGTATATGGCGCCTTGTATGATTCAAGAGGTTGGCAGAAGCACCAGATAATTAGTTGATGCAATGCATTTTCCAAAATCTTCCCTGACCCCATTCGTCAATAGCTTTAGAACTGCTTTATCAACAGAAATTATTTTTCGGAAAACATGAAGCAATATTTGTAAAATCGGAGAAAGAGGTGAAATTCGTAAACTTTACGAAAACTTCGGGAGAATTGGTAGATATACATTCACGGTGTTAAGAAGATGGAGGGCTGACTTAGGCAAGCTTGCGCAACTTACGGATGTGAAATGCTTCAGCTTGCTTTCGTCACTTGTCTTCCTCTGTGCCTTTTATTATTATGGACACTCAAGGAGCATTTCTGCCGTCGGGGTCGCCGTTGCCGTGAGGTTCCAGATAAAGTCCAATGGAGGTAAAATCGTCGCCGCGCATGGTGTGCTGTATGTGCGAGTGAAAGTGAAAGTGTGCGAGGGTGAGTCGGCGATCGCTGCTCAATCTCGCACATGCTAGGGACGAAAGCCGCATGAAGCGTACGTCTCCCGCCGCGCGCGGCGCGCAACGGTCCGGAGAAGGGGAGGAATTGGCGAGGGAGGGTGTGGGTGTGTGTGGGGGGGGGGGGGGGGCGTTCTACTCCAGGAGGCTTGGCGGCTGTATGTTCAACCAACTGCGTCGGAGTCACAGTCCGCCGTGCGCTTGTTTTTGCAGCTTATTGACGTAATTCCAGACGCAGACGGAGGTCCATTCGCACGTTGCTGCTGCCGTGCGTCGTCGAGTGAGATGTGTTCCTGTTTGCTTGTGCGCGCGTGACACCATGCTTGTTCATTCAGTTAGTATGGCTATGTTTGCAAGTTTCTACGGCCGATAAAGCAACTATCCTTACTTCGTCCACTAATGTGCTATCACAATCGATGCTTCGCCATTCGGGCGAAAGTGCGACTTTTTTTTCGCTGCTACATTAGAAACATACTCAAGTTCGCCAAGTTTTATCGTCTAGAAGATAGGGTGGTATCAATCAGATTGTGCAAAGTGCCAACCTTGATCAAGCCTTCCTTGAAATTCTCGAGCTGGCGTGGGGCGCTCCATTCTTGCCAGGGTGTGAGGCTGGAGATGATCACGAGCACAATGCGGGGAAGCGTGAACTTCCCTCTCGTGTGAAGATGTTCAGCACTTCCTCGATGCTGATGTCGTGGGTCACGCGAATGTAGGGCCGACCCTGTAAATGAGAGAAGATTATGTCGCCTTCCACTTAGCTGAGGCCGTACAACGAGCGATGGAGGAAAAATCAGACGCGTGATAGGCAATTAGGCGGCTTTATGGCTCACAGAGCAAGAGGGTGTAACTGACATTATACTCTCCATCTCACAAATCGTTTGCAACACTGCCGAAGATACGAGGCTTCCGCAGGTAATATTCTTGCGCAGCAGAATATTGTTCCAAGACGAGCTGTCTGATTATTGGCGGGACAAAAGAGTTTTATTTTTGCTTAGAACGTTGTACGTTACAGCGATACGTGACATGTTAGGACCTCAGCGCATGCACGTCCTATATCGCTAATTACTGTAGCAGTGAGCACACGACGCGATGCGGTTGAACACATCTCGAAAGGCATTCGGCCTTCCTCTTAGCTAAGGAGTCCCGCAGCTTCCAAAGTGCTGCGAACGATTTGTGAGATGGAGTATTGTTGACAATAACAGATAAAAAGAAACGTTCGACACGTTAAACACTGAGTAGACCAGATAACCGGAGGCCTGCTAAAGTAACAAAATAGAAACCAAAAGGGAAATTCCGTCGAGGAGAGTAGATGATAATGAGGAATGATGAGATGAGGAAAATAGCAGGAATGGGATGGAATCGGTTGACCCAAGATCGAGTTAATTGGAACAGTGTGTGTGGCAGGTTTTATTCCTGTAGTGAAGACAAAACATGACGTTCATGGTATCATATTGATTATGATATGCGAGAGAAGGTTTTAAATATTTGCAGCAGTTGTGAAAAACCGCGACTGGCCGTATTGCGACTAGGTTACGCTCAACAGTCGCCAAAAAGTAGCAGCTCTGCCCGATAGGCGAAGCATTGACATCGATAGCAAGGTTAGATTTTTGAGTTCAGCTTACACTTTTCAAGACCTGCCGCGGTTGCTTAGTGGCGATGGTGTTGGGCTGCTAAGCACGACGTTGCGGGACAAAATCCCAGCCCCTCGGCGAAAGAAACCACCTAGAAACATGGTACGCGCGAGCGGCGCATGGCGGCGCCAGCGGTGTTTGGCGGGGCCAGCGGTGTATGCGTGTTTCTTGGGTGCAAATAGAAACACGCATACCGGCCACGGCGGCCAGATTTAGATAGGGGCGAAATGCCAAAACACCCATGTACTTATATTTAGGTGCACGGTAAATAATCCCAGGTAGTCCAAATTATTCCGGAATCGCCCACTATGGCGTGCCTCATAATGATATCGTGGTTTTGACACGTAAAACCCCACAATTAAATTTAAAAATTTCTCTTTTTAAGAGTACATTCGCACTTAAGAGGAAGATTTAGCTCGGGGACTCGTATCTAAATACACCGGGAAGGATAAATAGTTTTCCTCTGAAACCACTGCACCAAATATGATGAGCTTTGTTGGATTTCAACGAAAAATTTTAATGTAGTGGCTGTTAGTAGCGAAATCTTGATTAAGGCTATCAATGTTTTAATAAAGATTGTTGCAAATCGCAAATGTTCAGGTAACAAAATTGTCAAGTTTACAACTCTGTAACTCAACAATGAATTATATATCAAAATTTATTTATCGCACGGGGCTAAAGTTTACCACTATTACGGGAGTAGGACTTTTGCAAAACCCTTGTAAACAATCTAACAAGTTTAGGTAAGATACAAATTGATATTTCAAATTTGTTCGCTTTGAATCTCCTAACTGATGCAGTTTACAGAACTGCGATATCCGTTCTTGGTGAAGAACTACGAATTCGCAAACTTCGTGCTTGTATTTTTTTTTCAAGTTTAACAATTTTGGGAAATTCCTTCAAAAATGCAGGCCTTAAATTAAAAATCCCCTACCAACAGTCACTACAATTTATCTTCCTCTCTGAAATGCAATAAATTTCATTGAAATCGGCTCAGTGGTTATCTCAGAAAAGCTTTTGTGCGTGTTACATGTATTTTAATAGGCGGCATCAGAGTTGGGTCCGAGCTAAAGCCTCCTCTTAAATCACAATGATTTCCCTTTAGACGCTGCCGACAAGCACCAGTTAACTTGGAGGAGCAGAAACTTACAAGTAACACAAATATCACAATTGATGGTTCAATTACCTTGTTCTTGCCGATTTGGCCTACTTAAGGAACTTGTCTTAAAAAACATCTTCGAAGCAAGAACCGCTCTGGCATATGATTCCTGAGCTAGGGAAAAAGTTGCCCTGGTACTAGCACAATATACTTTTTGTATGCATATTGGCAATTTACCCTAGTCCATCTCTCAACTTCTAATCTAGTCCCAGAACAGAATTGAATTTTTTGCAAAACTTTACGAAAAATTCGTAAAATGGCAGAAAAAGCCCGAATTCGCGAATATTACGACAAATTCGGGAGAGTTGGAAAGTATGAACTGGTGCGCAGCAGCATTTACTTCCCGTTCCTGCTAGGATCTGTCGTCTCCCTTGTCCCGTTCTTAAACGCTGTTCATTCGCAAAAGTATGCACCATCATGCCCATGTTAGCACACTCTTGAAGTACTATGGTAGTGCGTGGTGCTCAACTGGCATTACAAACCTAAAAAAGAAGCGGCACGTGCTTCAGAAGAGCGCTGTCTGGTGCAAAGCAAATGCACCTTACCTCTACCCTACATTTGACCTTTTTATTTAATATGATATTTTACCTGTGTTTTGTTTAGTTGGTAACAGATTAGCAATGACGTACAAATGCTTCCTCGGTAAAATTGCACTCTCATTAGCGAACCTGAAAGAAAATCTGTGTATTCAGGATACGAAGTTAAAAGAACCACGGACTGTGCTTATCCGCAGAGCATACGGTTTCACACTGTCATTACGTTACGCGATGCCCGTATTAGGCATTCAGCTATTCGAGGAGGATTTTGATCCTTTCGCCTTCTACTAAGACCACTAAATATATTTTTGGGTCTAAGTGCCTTAGAATGGAACTGTTCCTCGTATTATTCACATGAACCTTTTTTTTACAGCAGTCGTGTGTATTCACTGAAATATTCGGAGCAGTTAGAAGGAATTACTTATTTCGTACTGCCAGCCTGTTTTACAGGCGCTAGGCAGGAGTGGGATGTACATAAAAAGGTTTAACAAGCTAATCACATGAGAAACACCAAAAGAATGTCAAAAAAGAAGGTGGAAACAAGCAAAGCGCCATCTCGTTATAATGCCAAAAAAGACGAAGAAGAAACACATTGAAAAAAGAAAAAAAAAAAGAAAGCAAAGAAGATATCGAGGAATTCTCCAATACAAACACGTTTACACAATGGCTATACACACAAAAATAAGGGTGCCCTTTACATGTTTTGATCTATATCATTAGATATGGAATAGGAGAGAGATCGTGGGAAAACGTTGCGGTAATAGATTATTGATCGCCTATAGTAGGATTAACTTCTTTCAAGCGAAAGACTGAACAAAGTAGAAAAGCAACAATTTGTCCAGCAGGGCCCACCGAAGAGATTATGTGCACTCCCCCCCCCCCCCAGATACCTCCCAAAAATAATTCCAGACCCGCCCCCTCCCCTCTTACAGACAGGCACTCATCTGGGAAAAAATGTAAGGATGCAGGCAGAGAAACTTGTCGAAGAAGTTCAGGATAATCAAGTCACAATGGAGGATGACGAAACCACCAGCGACAGGGACCTTCTGAAAATTAGTTCAAGCTACAAAACTGAAGTGCTGAAGAACATGCGCGCAAGGTTTTGAGACCACTTTGAAGAGCTGGCATTAGTCCACGACTATTTCATTCAAACAGGAGAATTTTAAAGGTATCTCTCAATTGTGCGGAACATCAGAGGACGATATGGTGACCCAGTACTTCATTTACAGACGGTATCCTGGAGAGCAGGCTTCACAGCAAGTGCTTCTAATGCTTGCGTGCGAGGTCGAATGAAAAACAATGTTCACTGCTTTGTCCTCAGCTGTAATGAAGATGCTGCTTCTACACGAAGGAACTTTGACCGCTGAACATCAGATGGATGTCGCATGATGCCGGCCCATGTCAACGCGCTGATGAAAATTTCTATCGAAGCTCCAAGCATCCCCAATATTAGGAACGCAACAGACGAAGAAAACGGAGAGTACTGGCAGTTTGTGGAGCGAGCCTACATGATTGAGGCCAAGATTGTATTTACGTGCGAGGTGACACGGTACAACTGTATAGGTTGTGTAGTCCCAGGTTTTTTTAACACGAAAGTGTTTTATGCGGGGTCCCACCAAGACTTCACTGACGTATTTCCGTCACGGAAATACGTCAGCTTACAATGTACACGAACTAATACAAAGAAAGAAACCAGAAGAAAAGTTCCACAAACATGGAAAATTTGGAAATCGAATCACGACCTCTCGGTCCGCGACGATAGATCGCCGAGCGTTTAACCCATTGCGCCACAAACGCATTTGCAGAGAGCTACACAGACGCGCTATATATCTAACATCCTCCGTGTACCCGCGCTCTTGCTCGGGCGGTTGCCGCGCCTACGAGCAGAAAAGAGAAGTACTGCATTATGACACTAACGCGCACCGACAGTGAACGCTTCGTGGTCTCAGCACTACGACGCCTCGATGCCAGCATTCGAAGGGACGCTGGCATCAAGAAGCACTACCAACGCCACCTAGGTGGCGTTCACCGTACTCAGCACAGCAGAGCGTGGCCTCCGCAATTAGTTCTGAAAATGTTTCTGAAGTTGATCGCGGAGGCTGCAATTACGACGCGCTGACGCGCTGATTTGACTCGGTGACGATTCAGTTACGTGCTTTGTCTTGCGCGTTGTATTAGCGTGTCAGTTACGTGCTTCGTCTTTCGCGTTGTGCTAGCGTGTGCAGCGTAGTGCAGCTTCCATATGCACGACGGTTGCTCATGGTCATCGACGTTGGTAGTCGTGATGGAGGAGACGTGCCACCAGGCGTCAGCGTGGGTGCATCAACGCCTAAGGGCGCTTTAGCAACAAACATCAATAGCATTATATATCAATGTGCAATAAACATTACACTACTTCTGTGAAGACACGTTTCACTTTCGTGTTCTATACCGATTCCTATATAAGAGGGATCAACCACATTTTTTTTTATTGTTATTTCGTGAATGTGGCAGCCACTTTTAGCCTAGTAGTTTCTTTTGGATTTTGATGTACCGGATTGTTGCGGACTTGATGCGCAGATATACTTTTTGTTCTTAGTTGTTATATTTATTTTTGTTGTTTAGGGTATATGGCTGCTTTGTGTCAATTGTACTTAGTTTCGAAATGTCTACACTTTGTTCTATCTAGACTGTAGATTAGGAACTTGCTTCACTTTGTTGTGCATAAAAGAAGAATAAACTTTGTGCATTCAAATGAAACGCTACCCTTTGTGTTCTTGCAATATTCAACATAGTCATAGAATGCCGTGGGTGTTTAAATATAGTATTGAATTTAAATCCGCCCAAACGAGGCACACATTTTGGCCTATATACAGCGTTCGTGCCGCCTGTCTGCGCCCGCCTGTCTCCACCTTCGTTGCAGATTTTTTGCGCATCATCAGCTCGACATGCACCAATGACGAACTCCCTTGTAACGTGGTTTAATATACTTGCTTAAAAGGTTAATTAGTGTACTTCTGCTAATTAACACCTTTCCGTCACCATTTGCTTAAAAAAGCGTTCAGCCTAAATTAAAGAAAACGTTGTAAAAAGAGTGCTAGCCCCTTGACCTTCTACCACCACCCGCACCTTTCGCTCAAAACGGTATAACCAATAACTTCGTATTTTGAACCTCTAACCCTCCCCCCCCCCCCCAAAAAAAAATCGAAATGCGGGATAAACACCGAGTCCCGCCTTAACGTGATCTGCTTTTATAGTAGAATTAAAGATGCCTGACGGAGGATGGCAATTGCCACTTGTGAAGTCGGTCGCTTGAGCTCTCCAACTGCTGGCCGAGCTCAAGCGAGCACGAGCAGTGAAGAAAAATATGTGACCCACTGCAGTGGTAGGTTTGCGTGGTCTCTGGTTAGGCATTGCTCATAAGACGTCCCCTACCAGCCTTGTTACTGCCGTAGACCTCTCCGGTAATCACATACAGTTAACATAACCATCTCTAAAGGAAAAGCAACCATAGCCCCATGCATGAAATCGGTAACAGCAAGGTCGCCGCCATGTTGCTGCGCTGTGCATGCGCGCAGGCACAGACGAGAGGAGATTCAAACATTATGGGGTTTTACGCTACAAAATCACGATCTGATTATGAGGCACGCCGTAGTGGGGGACTCCGGAATAATTTGGAACCACCTGGGTTCTTAACGTGCACCTAGGTACCCTCTTTGTGTGTATACTATGTTACCCTTCTTTAAATGTACCCAGCTACTGTGGCTCCACTCAAAAGTCGGCATCTTAGCCTCGATTCGCTACCTATCGTCGTCATGAATTGCTGCTACAACCCAGCCGCCCGCTGCGTGGTCGCCCGCTGCGATACTCCAACACCCCTTCAAGTCACGATAGCACCAGTTTGCAATAGCTGACTTTTGTTGTGCAAAGAAGGGTAATTAGTATCAAGGGTACCGCTTTTTCTGCTAAGCAACGGAACGCTCAATGAATTAATAAACAAAAACGGGGGCACTATACCAGCTTTATTCCAAGAGCTTTTACAACATGTACTGTTCAGTGAATGTGATAACAAAGAATGCACGCATATTTCTCGCTAAAACCGCTGTGGCAACTCTGCCATGTGCACGAAAAATTAAGTACCAAGGCGCACATGCTGTTTCTAGTCATTCACAGTTGGCCCCTTGCAAACAGATTAGGTTGCCTAACGGCTGAGGTGACAACCTGCAGTTTCCCCCCCTTGAAGATTCTGAAGAAAGCCAACGTGCTGCTGTTACTTTCATGATTATAACGTCCATATCTTCCACAGTTCACTTGTGTGACAAAAGACAATGATTGTAGAACTATGTTTGAATAAGCGGCAGCAGCATTGGGATGATTTCCAATAATAAAACCCACAGTAAGAAGCAAGGCATTCTGCGCAAGAGAAAGTAGTATAGAACGCAGAATAATCTAATAAATGCAATGCGCGTCAGGACGCGCCGGTTATGGAAAGCACGAATGTATGCACATGAAATGGCAGTATGAAATGGCAAACCCGCTCCACGTTTTTCTTGAGAGTATAACATTAGCGCCACCGGGCTTGGCCCGGACAGCACTCTGGCCAAGGATCGTGTGTTGCAGCTTATATTGGACATGATAGTACATCATAGGCTTGTGTGTATTAACAACCACAATACTGTGTGCACGTTGTTTCTAGCGTGGTACTACTAGAATAAAGTTCCTGCTGCTTTGAGGTTGTTGGTAGAGCTTCATGATAAAGAAGCAATTGAAAACAAGAGACTGCCGTGACCATCAGTGCTGGTGTTTATGTGTGACCGTAAATTTTATGCTGAAATGTACGGCAGATACCAGAAACACTCAGTGAAAGATCCTCCCTCCCCCCTTCCAAAGCAAAGCAAAAAAAGTGTGTATCTATGAATTATTGAGGACAATGATCAATGGCAGCTATCATCAGTGACGGTGATAGTTCATCTCTTTGCCAGTTAGGGCAACTCTGCGTGAGCATATTGCCGCGTGCCTGTACTGCGATGAAGAGGAGGACTCTACGAGCAGGCATGCGCGTTTCTATCAAGGCGCGGCGAAGAAGAAGTCGCAGTATCGCGCTGTATTAAAAAGGCGACCTGCTGCTATCCCTCTTGATAAGGCTGTGCGACCTCTGTTTTTGACGTTTGCGACACTGGTGGTGGTGCTGAGCCTTGAACCAGGCGTTCAACCCCCTCTCAGACCCCGTACACCCAGTTCGGAAGCTCCACCTCTCGTCACGACTCCAGTCCATCGATTCAGTCGGCGCCTGCTCGGCCGGAGCCCGGAATTCCCTCCCGTTGCGCCTCCCACCAGCATGGCAGTTCCTACACCATCGCCCACTTCCTTCTCAGACGGAGCCGAGCCTTTCCAGGTGACTCTTGAACAGCCTCGCGTTTCCGCAAGCTTCATGGTGATGCTTGTGGGGCCTCACACATGCTTTTGGGACAAAGGAACGACTACGACCGTAGTGCAAACAATCAAAAGGGCATTTATTGCACCTTTCATAAACTAATACCACTAGCCGAATAATACCATAGAACATTCACCATGGGCGCCCGACCAATAAAGGAAGTCGACTCACCGCGACCTGATAGCGAGCGAATATGTTTCCCCATGCTGGGACACCATCGCCTAGTCATTCACGGTGCGGTCACGCGAACGGTGGCGCGTTCGAACGATCCGTGTTCGTCCATACCGGTGCCCCGCTCCGAGCCACGCGAGACGTCTCGCGAAGCGTGGATCGGCGCACGCGCGGACGCTCCGAGTCGCTCACCGATCCCAACCCAAAGGGAAGCGAGCTCGACCTTTTTTCCCAAGTCACCCCGCCGTTCGGCAGCGTTAGCATCGCGACACTCGCGCCATCTCCCGCAATGCGCCGCAACCACTACGACCACCCGCCGGGCTTAGCCACGCGGAGAAGCCGGACTACAGGAGACATGCTGGGAAAACAACATCAGGAGACGCGTGAGAGTCGCGCATCCCCACATCCCCCCAACCTTAAATCACTACACATACTCTGGCGAAAAATGTCCACGCGATTTCCATAACATGCGACCGACATTCTCCGGGTTCACCGCTGGCGTCCGTTGGCCACAGCACCAGCTCTGCAGATTCGATGGCACGACTCCAGCACAGGACTTCTGAAACGGCGACGCAGAAGTCGGCACGAGCAAGCGTCGCTCGCGCCGACGCGCCCTGCCGGCGTGAGCCGCTGTAGCCGTTGGTGACTGCCGCCTCTTTTCCCAGCCGCCGAGGTAGCGAGCCGGACACATGCGGCCGCCGAAATCGCTGCGCCGAACTGGCCACAGACATCTGAATCGCCTGGGGTAGCTCGATTGTAGTCCGGGCAGCAGCGCTTACGATGTGCAGGTGACAGCAAACCAGGGGTGACTCCGCTCACGCTGCGTACACTCAACGCACTCGACAAACACTAACGTAGTGCACGGAGAGGAATTCGGCATACGTGGTACGATGTTCAATTCGGCTAGCAAAATTTCGGGCGGCATTTCGATGCTACGTTCACGTGAACAAAGCCTACTTTCTTGAGTCGAACGAGTAATTTCAATTCGTGCGAGGTTAACTGAAATGAGGGAAGCAAAGTGCGACCTCAACACGGTCCACCAGGTTGTGTCCCTCCACGTGCGACAGGCGGCTTCGTAAAGCCTTAGGCCTAAAGCATGCCCTGACAACAACCGCATCCCCCTAAAAAAAACATCACCCAAAATGGGCACAACACGCAGCCGCGAGGAGACGTTAGCTCTGTGAGGCGTCCTACCCCGCTCGGTGCACACGCATCCGAGTTGACGCGCCCACCGTCCCAGACGGTGTCGGAGCGCCCGTGCCAGGCCGCAACCAGTCACCCGTAGCGGCACCCGTGGCCCGCGGCCACCCGCGACTTCCGAAGTCAAAGAGATAGAAGCTATTTACATAAGAAATTCGGACCACCACGAAACTTCCGTACTCACTCGCTTCAGGCTTGCCAATGCTCCGCGGGCACTAGGCCTCGCTCTCCCAGGATGCGGACCACGTGGCTCTCGTACCGACGAGTGTAGTACTCAAAACACTCGCGAAACAGCTTAGCATGTTGAAAAGTTCAAACACGCTACAGCAACCGTCGCCTCGCTCAAGAAGCACGCCGCCGACATTAGCGATCAAAATCCATGCTAGGACTACGCTTCGATTGAAACAAAGGTTGTCTCAAACCGAGCAAACTGTTCAAATTATCGTCCGATGCCCCAAGAGGCCCCATGTTGGCGACAGATGTGGGGTCTCACACATGCTCTTGGTACAAAGGAACGACAACACAGTAGTGCAAACAATCAAAAGGGCATTTATTGCACCTTTCATATACTTATACACACTAGCCGAATTAATACCAATAGAACATTCACATGGGCGCGCGACAAATAAAGGAAGTCCGACTCACCGCGACCTGATAGCGAGCGAATTGTTCGCCCCATGCTGTGACACCATCGCCTAGTCGTTCACGTGCGGTCACGCGAACGGTGGCGCGTTCGAACGATCCGTGTTTCGTCCATACCGGTGCCCCGCTCCGAGCAACGCGAGACGTCTCGCGAAGCGTGGATCGGCGCACGCGCGGGACGTCCGCGTCGCTCACCGATCCCACCCTAAGAGGAAGCGCCCTCGACCTTTTTCTCCGAAGTCACCCCGCCGTTCGGCGGCGTTAGCATTGCGACACCGCGCCATCTCCCGCAATGCGCTGCAACCACCACGACCACCGCCGGGCTTAGCCACGCGGAGAAGCCAGACTACAGGAGACATGTGGGAAAACACATCAGGGACGCGTGAGAGTCACGCATCGCCACATGCTTTTGAAGATGTCGAGGACTAGCTCGATCAGTACGAGCGCGTCGCTGATGTCAATCACTGGACCGAGCGACAGAAACTCACCCATGCTTATTTCGCGCTTGAAAAGAGTGCTCGCACGTGGTACGAGTACAGGAAGCGAGCTTCCACACGTGGGCATTTTCGGCGTCATCCCGATACATTCGCAAGCTCGGACCGGCGCGATTACGCGCACAACTTATTGGCTCGCGTACAGCAGCCGAACGAATCCGTCGTCATGTATGCGTAGGATATGGCCCTCTGTTTCGCCGAGCTGACCCCGACATGATCGGGCACTTCACAACGTTGCCGCCACTTTGACCGCCTACCCAACACACAACAGTAAGCGCCGCAGCTCAGGTGTTTACCAGACTTCTTTACGGGAAATGATTAGAGTCATTCTGCGTGAAGAGCTGCGAGCCCTCGGCATTCCTCCTACGGAGTCTCCAGTCGTTCCGGTTGCCGAAGTCGTGCGCCAAGAGTTGCGGCAAGCCTTCTCCTCACCCGCTCCATGCCCTGAGCACGTCCACGTCCATTGAGCTATGCCGACGTGGTCCGACTCCTCCCCCTTCACCGAGTACCGGCATTTCAGCCTCGCACTGTTCCCGTGCCGTGGTGGCAACGGGAGTCTGTGAATGACCTCCTGTTCGCCGTACTGACTTGTGGCGTACGGCCGACCGTCGACCACTCTGTTTCCACTGAGGGGAACCTGGCCACATTGGCCGTTACTGTCCCCATCGAGATGCTGGGATGGCAGTTTTTCGCCCGCCGCTTCTCTGCGCTTTGACGACCGTTGTGCCCCGAACCGTGATCACCTGTCGACCAGCCAAGCAGCTTCACCACGTCGTCGCTTGCAGTCCCCCCTCACCTGTGCGTTACCCTTCTCCAAACCGCCAGAGTTTCGCTGACGTCGTCAGGGTGGTCGTTCTCCCTAGTCCGCGGCGGGAAACTACAGCAGCGACCCTCCGAAGGGAAAGTTTCCCAGTGCCGCGCACCAAAATACCCCCACACGCGCCCAGAAGACGGACGACGATGACGAATACTAACGCCGACGACGTTGCCCGTGCCGATCTTAGCATTTGATAGATGGACATCATGTCACAGCACTTGTTGACACTGGCGCAGACTTCTCAATCATGCGGCAGGAGCTACCCGACCGCATTCGGATAGTGAAGACGCCGTGGAGCGGTCCACATATAAGAAGTGCCGGTTGGCAGTTAATGACGTCAACGGGAACATGAACCGCTCGAATCCACATCGGTGATTCCAGCTTCGTTGCCACTTTCGTCATTCTCGCCGACTACTGCAGAGACCTCATCTTAGGGATGGATTTTCTGCGAGAACACGGCGCCGTCATAAACATTCCGGATCGCATGGTGACGTTCTCTGCAAGCCCCTCTGCCGAAACCATTCATGACGGGATATATGAGTGTCTGCGAATCACCGACGATGTGACCATCCAACCGCGTTCCTGCCGCCTTGTATCTGTCTCGTGCCAGAAGCCCTACCATGGGGATGTGATCGCGGAGCAAATCGTTGCACTATTGCTAACCCAAGGCATTTCGATTGCTAGAGGCCTACTCGACACGACTCATGGGCATGCGGAAGTCCTTCTCACGAACTTCAGCGACGAACGCCGTCACATCCAGAAGGGCACCGCAATTGCCTACTGCGATTAAGTCACCCAAGTAAAAGAATGTTTAGCTGTACAACGTCAAGAATCGACCGTTCCGGCCTCGACGCATTTTTCTTTCGACGTCAGCTCCACCCTGTCGCCTTCTGAGAGACAGCGCCTCTTGGAGCTCATACACCAGTTCGAAGATTGCTTTTCGACTACGTCAAAGGTGAAACAAACACCACTGACGAATCACGGATGATACGTACCACGAGGCCGATTCCACATAACCCCTACCGTGTAGCTCCAAAGGAACGTGAAGAGATTCAAAAGCAAGTGACCAAGACGCTCGAGGATGACGTGATACAGCCTTCGAACAGCCCCTGGGCGTCACCCGTGGTCTCGGTAAAAAAGAAAGACGGCAGGTTGCGCTTCTGCATCGATTACCGCAAATTAAATCAAGTCACGAAGAAAGACGTCTACCAGCTGCCACGCATAAACGATTCGGTGGACAGGCTGTGGCATGCACGTTATTTTTCATCAATGGACCTGCGAAGCGGGTATTGCCAGATAGAGGTCGACGAGAGAGATCGTGAGAAAACGGCCTTCGTGACCCCCGACGGTCTTTACGAATTTAAGGTACTTCCGTTCGGTCTGTGCTCAGCGCCAGCCACTTTTCAGCGTTTAATGAACACCGTACAATCAGGCATGAAGTGGCAAACTTGCTTGGTCTATTTAGACGACGTCATAGTGTTCTCAGCTACGTTCGAGGAGCATCTAAGCCGGTTACTCACTGTTCTTCAAGCCGTACGCTCAGCTGGCCTGACGTGAAAGCCCAAGAAATGTCATTTGGTTTCAGCGAACTGTCCTTCCTGGGCCACGTCGTCAGTTACGAGGGTGTACGACCTGACCCAGATAAAATAGACGCTGTGGCAAAGTTCCCCACACCGCCCGACAAGAAGGCAGTGAGGCGCTTCTTGGGGCTCTGCGCCTATTACGGCGGTTCATTGCGAACTTCTCACGTATTGCTGCCCCGTTAACACGCCTTACACGCGACGATGGTTCCCTTTCTGTGGGGTGAAAATGAGCAAGTAGCATTTGACGAACTACGCCAGCGCCTGCAAACGCCTCCAGTTCTTGCCCACTTTGACCTTGAAGCCCCTACAGAACTTCACACCGATGCGAGCAATGTTGGTCTGGGGGCCGTACTGGTGCAGTGGCAAGACGGCTTCGAAAAAGTAATCGCTTAGGCCAGCCGAACTCTCTCTCGTACGGAGGAAAACTACTCGACTACCGAGAAGGAATGCCTCGCCGTGGTGTTGGCGGTTACCAAATTTCGCCCGTATTTGTACGGCCGTTCATTCAAGGTTGTCAGCGATCATCATTCTCTTTGTTGGCTAACTTGAAAGATCCATCTGGCCGTCTGGCGCGCTGGAGTCTTAGGCTTCAGGAGTTCGACATGACCATAATTTACAAATCTGGGAAAAGGCACACCGACGCCGACTGCCTTTCGCGGTCCGGCGTTGAGCCCGCAGGTATCAATGACGTGGACGTGGACGCTGCATTTTTGGGAGTCGTCGACGCCGTCACCGTTTCACAGGAGCAGCGCCACGACCCTGAGCTACTGCCACTCATTAATTTCTTGGAAGGCCGAAGTAAAGACGCCCCGCGACTCTATGCCAGGGGACTGCCGTCGTTTTGTCTGCGGAATGATGTTCTCTATAAGAACTTTCTGCCAGCGGCGACACGTACCTGCTTGTCGTACCGGCATCACTTCGCAAAGAAATACTAACAGCATGCCACAATGAAGCCACCTCAGGTCATCTAGGCTACACGAGAACACTGTCCCGACTCCGACGCAAGTACTATTGGCCAAAGCTACCCGCTGCTGTGAAACATCATGTACAAACATTTTCCGACTGCCAAAGACGCAAATCACCTCCCGGCAAGTCTGCAGGTCTCTGACATCCAGTCAAGGTACCAGGACAGCATTTCACCCAAGTTGGAATGGATTTTCTGCGCCCATTTCCAACGTCTATAGCCGGCAACAAATGGATCGTTGTCGCAACCGATTACCTAACGCGCTACGCAGAGATTAAAGCTACGCTGCGGGGCACAGCAGCCGAAGCGGCTCATTTTTCATCGAAAACGTCGTTCTTCGGCAAGGTGCCCCAAAAGTAGTCATCACAGACAGGGGAACTGCCTTCACTGCAGAACTTCTTGACTCGGTTCTCACACTAAGTGGTACAAGCCACCGGAAAACAACCGCATATCATCCCAGACCAACGGACTAACCGAGCGGCTTAATAAGACCCTTGCAGACATGGTATACATGTACGTCGACGTGGAACACAACAACTGGGATCAGATTTTGCCTTATGTGACTTTCGCGTACAATACCGCTTGACAAAAAACTACTCGAATGACACCTTCAGCTTGGTCCACGGTCGCGAAGCCACGACGACGTTGGATGCCATGCTGCCTCACGAGTGTGACGACATACCTACCGGCGTTGTCGAATTTACTCAGCGCGCCGAAGAAGCCAGACAGCTTGCCCGCGTACGCATCTGCTATCAGCAAGGCCAAGATGCAAAACGGTACAATCTTCGACACAGGTTCGTTCTCTACACTCCCGGCGATAAAGTATGGGTTTGGATACCCATACGCCGTCGTGGACCTCTGAAAAACTGCTAAGACGGTACTTTGGGCCGTACAGAGTGATTCGACGCCTGAGCGACGTGACCTACGAGGTCGTTCCTCACAGTGACAGTAGCTCCAGTCGCCGCAAGAACTTACCCGAAGTGGTGCATGTGGTGCGGATGAAGCCGTATCTGTCGAATTAAGTTTCGATTGTTCTTTTCTGTTGTTTTTGTGGTTTTGTTTTGCGTGTCTTACTCTGTGCCATTTGTACACCGCCCTCATATGCGCAACGGGACGATGCTTCCTTCGGAGGGACGCAAATGCCGCGCCTGTACTGCGATGAAGAGGAGGACTATACGAGCAGGCATGCGCGTTTCTATCAAGGTGCGGCGAAGAAGAAAAAGTCCCAGTAGCGCGCTGTATTAAAAAGGCGACCTCCTGCTATCCCTCTTGATCAGGGCTGTGCGACCTCTGTTTTTGACGTTGCGACAATATGTATTCCGGCCCTTTGCTGTGTGTAGTGAAAGCCTTGTTGATTTCACAAGCCCTCAAAGGTGCGTTGCATTATAATATTAAACTTTCAGAGTGCTAACAGAAGGTTATGTGATAATTCTCATTAGAGAACATTATGTTGCTTTATCATAAAATGTCTGCAGTGCACCTGTGTGTAATCTGACCGCAAAGCCTAATAATATAACTATCGGTTGCAAACAGTGTATCTTCTTAAGACTGCTTTCATGTAACCAAGACGGAAAAGAGTGCAAGAAACAGAAATTTAGTTAAGCTATTAATTCCGGATGATTTGGTGGGTGCAGAAGCTTTACTACAGAACCTGCTTTGTTTTCTATTGTAGCACCGTCATTAGTGATGCAAAATAAACCCTTGCCGGCTCAGTGCACAAACTTTTACAACCTTCAAGGCCTACTTTGAACATTTCATCTTCCACAGTAGCTTAGTGAATGGTGCCTTATGCCATGTCAAGGAGTGCAATGCTGTCTTGAAAACCTATGGGAGCTTCAGGCAACATATCTCAAGGCATCGACAGGAACCAATACAGCCAGCGCCAGCTACACTGCAATACTTATCAGTGTCCTGTGTCGCAATGTGGGAGACTACAGACCACTCGTGCGGACTTTATCTCGCACATTGCTGTCCACTTTAACTATGGCTTCAATAGTGTTTTGTCTGTTTGAAAGTTGTACAAGTGTGCTGCGTTCTGGTGCTTCCTTTCGGACGCATGCGTGTAAATGCCCCAATGTGAACAATGCTTTACAGCACACACAGGCACCAAGCATAGGTCCTGAACTGGAGCACCAAATGGTTTTAGGTAACGAAGTAATGGATCCTTTAGATTAAAGTTCAAAGGATGTTTCTTGTGGGGAACCCAGTGCACATGTTCTGAAAATGACCTTTACACAGAGAATTTTGCTTTGTTCCTTCTCAAACTTGAGTGCAAGCACCATGTACCAGCTAAAACTGTGGAGTGTGTAGCAAAAGGCATGCAAAATCTTTATAGGTTGAGCCAGGATATAGCATTGAAACAGGTAGCCACAATTGTTCCACAAGAGACATGTGCTGCAGTGCAGTCTCGTCTTGCTAATGACAAACTTAACATAGCATCGCAAACACTGACTTCACCTTAAATTAAATTAAATTATGGGGTTTTACGTGCCAAAACCAGTTCTGATTATGAGGCACGCCGTAGTGGAGGACTACGGAAATTTGGACCACCTGGGGTTCTTTAACGTGCACCTAAATCTATGTACACAGATGTTTTGCATTTCGCCCCCATCTAAATGCGGCCGCCCTGGCCGGGATTCGATCCCGCGACCTCGTGCTCAGCAGCCCAACACAACTTTGTAACGTTTCACGTTATCAACGGCACAAGTGCTACAAAGAGAAATGTTATGTTAGCCCATCCGAGATTGATTTAGGCCTCAATAAGCAAAATAGTGCTTCCATTTGCCACTATGTGCCAGTAGCAGGCCTTATACAATTCTTGTTGCACTTTTCAACCACAAGCAGTTAGTTGCCTACAAGTCAAACTATGTCTGATGACTGTTTCAGTGACTTCACATTGTGCCAACCTTTCAGAGAACAAGATAATGTAATACAAATCATACCGTACCAAGATGAATTTGAAATTGTGAATCCATTGGGATCAGCAAAAGGAAATTTCAAGTTGCTGGATTTGTACATGACACTAGGCAGTTTGCAGCTGCATTTCAGATCAAATGTGGAATGCTTGCAGGGATGCTTTGTCGTAACAAAGATATAAGAGAGTTCGGGTTGAACCTAGTTTTGCAACCTGTGATGAAGGATTTGGTCAGTCTTGAAAGCTCAGGATTGTCAATTAATGAGGTTCACTATGCTGACAATTTGGAAGCCACAAGGTGGGAGGCTTTACACATAACTTTAGCACATCCATTTACTTTTGTAGATTTTGCCTTGTTACCCGCGCAGAATTTGAGCATCTGCTTAATGCAGTTGGTGAATGTCGTACCCTAAAAATTATAATGATAGTTTAGGTCTCCTTGCCAATAAAAATGGTGTACAAGGTGACTGTGGTTTGACTGGAAATTTTCCTTTCCATGCTCTAAAACATGTTTTCAACCCAGGTTTACCGCCATGCAATGGCCATGATCTTTTTGAAGGGTGTTGCAATATGATTTGGCATTATGCATTCATTACATTGTGAACAAAGGCTGGTTCACATATGAATACTCTACAGAACCTCTACCATGAAGCTTAAAGCTCATGACTTGCGTATCATGCCCGCAAAAGTCTCCTGCCACAGTAACAAACTTGGAGGTCATGCACTGCAAAACTGGACTTTGCTGAGATTATTTCCTGTGTACTTGGGCACCAAACTCGAAGACAGGACTGATGCTGTTTGGGAACTCGTCATCACTTTGATGCAAATAGTAGACCTTCTAATTGCTACAAAAATACAGCATTCCAGGTTGCATACATGAACGTTTGAAGACTATGTTGTTTCTCGCTGTGAACTGTTTCCCAGAGACATACTCAGGCCAAAGCATCAAACGTGCTGCATTACAGTGAACTGGTGCAGTACTTTGGCCCACTTTGTCATGTGTGGACGATGAGGTTCGAAAGCAACCATCAGTACTTTAAAGAATGTATTCGATCTGTCAGGAACTACAAGATTGTCACCAAGACACTGAGTGAACGTCAGACACTGAGCGTCCGCCGACCTCGGAGACGTTCGAGTGAGGCTCCTTGGACCAGCTGCAGCATCACACGGCAGGGCCGGGCACTCCAGAGAGGATCCCCCTTCATCGGCATACCGGCGCGTTCGATATTCCCCGGGACACCATGTCGGCACTTGAGAAAGGAGCCGGACGGAAGCAGCGGCCGAACACGTCGTTAGGCCTAACCCGTCGGGCTTCTCTGCCACGTCAGCGACAGCGACCGGGATAAACAGGCGTCCACCAAGGCGACGACATCGTCAAGGTGGTCGGGAGCAATGACTCCGAAAGAGAGCCACGCGACTTGGACGAAGATCCTCGTGAGTCAGCGTCAACGACGTGAAATATTCCACGTAGCAGGTGCGCAGCCTAATAGGCTAGAGTTGTCAGACTGAGAAGTGTAGGAGTTAGGACTGTCTAAAGGAACAGCTTAATTAGCTGCTATTTGTGGTTATGTGTTAGAACAGTTTGCACATGTTATACTTTGTTTATTATTTAGTTACATTTTAGTTGGGATTTTGCTTTTTGGGTTTGCTCTCAATAAATAATGTGTGCTGTGCCGACATACGTTTCTGAGTTCATCTCTTAAACATCCGCGCCCCCGAGATCAGTGACAAAAAACACTACAGATAAAGTGTTCTTTAGTTCAAGCATGTCTTCGCTTGTGCTGCATTAAACAGAATCCTTGCACATGGCGTGTGCGGTGTGTGTAGAAGAGAGGGGAAGCGCTCGGCTCGGCATCACTCGGGACTGTGAATAACAGCGGACAATCGCTCTACCCCAGCTGCACCATCTCTGCTCGTGCACTGCCATTCCAGTACAATTTCAAATTTTCGCGCCACATCTGTCGAATTCTCGAAAACGATTAATTGAACAGGCCTTACCAATTAGGTCGAATAAATGAAAGGTGGAAAGGCGCACCTACCGGATCGTGACGTCGCGCTTTTGTCGGTATAAAAGGGACGACGGAATCGACTTGGCATCATTTGGCAGCAGTGGTCTCGGCTGGAAGCTAAGAACTTCAGGGAGAACATTTCTGCTTACTTTTGCAGGTTAGTGCCTCTCCAGGTTACGCATTTGTTAAAATTACCGTTTCCTCCGTGACCGCTGCTGCTCCAAGTGCTCGTATTATATTTTGTGCTTGCCACTATGCCGACTTGTGCGGAGCTCGCGAAACGAATTGATCAGCTAGAAGCCTTGTTCAAGGGTCGATGTGATCAGGTAGTCACTGATCTTGTGAGAAAGTGTTCAACGAAGCTATCAACAGAACCAAACATAGTTGAACTGAAAGGTGAAATGGAAGCCTTGATAAAAAGTGTCGACATGCTCAACTCAATTGTTGAAGATGCTCGAGCTCAAAATATTTCTTTGACCTCGGCTAACAAAGAATTAAAGGCCGAGATTGAAGCATTGACCAAACGCCTGTCAGAACTTGAGCAGCACTCAAGAATAAACAACGTGGGAAATTAAGGGAGTAGTATGTACACAGGGCGAGAGCTGTCTTGCGATCATGAAAGCTGTAGGTGAAAAAATATGCTGTCCAATTTCTGAAGACGACATCGATGTTGTACACCGCGTCCCAACGAGGTCAGGAGCGGGCAATAAGAACATCATTGCCCGGTTTTGCTCAAGGGCAAGAAGCAGGATTTTATTGCTAAGGCCCGAAAGGCCCGCCTAAATTCTAAAGATCTCGGTTACGCAGGACCGAATCATGTTCCCATTTATATCAATGATCACCTGACCCGAGAAAACAAAGTGTTGTTTGCGAAGGCTCAGTCGCTGAAAAGGGACAAAGGTTGGCAATTCCTATGGACCGAGAATTGCCAAATTAAGGCTAGAAAGACGTGCGACAGCGAGTCTATCGTATCTCGTCCGAGGGTGATTTATCGGTCTTCCGGTAAATACTGGAGTGTCAGGGACTAACATATTTTGTTGCGTTCGAAAATGTCATCTTATTTTTCAACTGAGCAACTCAAATCTTTTTATGAACCCATGCCTATCTGCAATTCACTTTAATGCGCGAAGTCTAAAAAAAACACTACGATGCAATCTACAATTTTTTAGCATCTTTAGACCATACATTTTCTCTTATCTGCATTTCGGAAACTTGGCTATCACAAGCAGATGATAACTTATTTGGTTTTCCTCCTATGCTTCTGAATACTGCTATCGTTCTCACCAGAGTTATGGAGGTGTTGCTGTTTTGTATCTCCTGATGTACGTTATAAGCGCAGGCACGACATATCTTTTCAGTGCCGAATTGTGAATCTGTGTGGCTTGAACTTGAGGATGTGAACCAGACAGTATCGGTTGTGTACCGCTCACCTTCATCTTCAATATCTGCTTTTTGCGATGACTTGAATATTGTACTTGGTAACTTGTCGTCAGAAAGGAAAAATGTTGTGCTTCTCGGAGACATTAACATTAACCTTTTAGATGACTGCAGCGCTGCAACTACTGCCTACACTAATTGCCTTCATGGATTTGGCTTCGAATCACTGGTTTCCCTCCCAACTAGATGTACTTTAGGGGCGTCTGCCACGTTAATAGATCATATATTCTCCAACCTTAGTGTCCTCCAGCTTGCGGTATACTTGAAAATAACATCACTGATCACTTCCTGTCTTTTTTAAACTTCCTTGTCAATTGTATAAACCTTGTCATGAATTCTACAGAGCTGTGATTAATAAAGATGTCTTCATTGCTCGCATTAGTGAGGTAAATTGGTGTTCTGTGACATCACAGTCAAGCACAGAATCAGCTTTTAATGAGTTTTCGGAGATAATAAAAAATGTATTACTAATTCTACCAGCTTTGTGAAATGCAGAAGACATGTTCCAGCGTTACAGAATCATTGGTTAACCAATGGTCTACTAACTAGCCTACGTAAAAAAGATAACCTTTACCGAAAAGTTAAACAACGCCCGTTTAACATTCGACTCAAAACTCGCTATAAAATCTATTATAACATCCTAAACAGGCTGCTCAAGGTTTCCAAAGAAGTTATTACGAATTCAGAATAGCAGAAGCCGGCAGCGATACCAAAAGACAGTGGAAAATAATAAATTCTTTCTTGAACCGATCCAGTCAGGATAAACCAATAAGTAAGCTTCATTCATCAGATGCCACGTATACGCAACCAGTAGACATCGCCAACGCATTTAACGAGTTTTTCTGTGACAATACTTTCCATCATACCAATGGCACTCAATTAGTATTTGAGCGCTGCTTACAATCATTTTACTTAGTTCCAACTGGCCCAGATGAAATAATCATGTCATTCATCATTTAAAGGTTACAGGAGCAGGTCTGATGAAATCAGTTCAATTAACATTAAATTAGTAGCTCATCTTATCGCCCGCCCGTTATCTCATGTTACAATTTAGTATTTAAAAGCGAGTATTTCCAAGTGAACTGAAAAAAGCAAAAATCATTCCAGTATTTAAAAAGGGTGACCGCTCCTGCATTTTAATTATCGCCCATAGCAATTCTTCCTTTCTCTAGCAAAGTTATCGAAAAATGTATTGAAAAGCGCCTAACTAAATACTTCTCAAAATTTAACGTTCTTTCACCTAATCAATTTGGCTTCAGGGTAGGTTCCTCGACTGACTATGCTATACTTTCTTTCACAGATAAAATAAAATGCACCATAGATGCGGTTTCTACGCAGGATCAGTTTTTATCGATCTTTCCAAAGCATTTGACTCAATAAGTCACGTCATCTTACTTGCTAAACTACGGGCAGTAGGCGTCGATGGCCCTGCACTAGAACTTATAAAAAGTTACCTAACGATAGACAACAGGCTGTGTATTTTAATTCTTCACTTTCCGAATTCAGAATAAACATAAAGGGGTTCCGCAGGGGTCAATACTTGGCCCACTTCTATTCCTGCTTTATGTAAATGATTCACCTGGCTGTCTATCAGAAACTGAGGCCTTCCTTTACGCCGACGACACCACTTGCAACCGATCGTTCACTAACGTCTCTGACTGCTAAGCTAAATACTGATCTGAGCAATATTTTAATGTGGTGCCACCTTAACTCCCTAAAGATAAATCCTGCCAAAACGTCTTTTATGCTTTTTCATTCAAATCATAGGACACCTAATTCATTCCCACTGTCAACCTAAACTCTCTTGTCATCAGAGCAGTAAATGAATGTTCATTTCTTCGTGTAATTCTAGATTCTAACTTAAAATTTACAAGGCATATTGCCTATTTGAAGCGCAGACTTGCTCCCGGTATTAGAATTCTACTTAAAGCTAGGTATTATTTTAGCAAAACAACAATGCTAACTCTGTATTATTCATTTATTCATAGCCATATCAATTATTGTATTACAGTGTGGGGTAACACATACCCAACCCATATAGCACCGCTACAGCATTGCAGGATCAGGCCATCCGGATATTCGTTCAGCTCATTCTACTGCAGTGCTTCTGATATGCTTCAAACCACAATCTATGCCAATAAATAAACTTGTTAAATATAATTTAGCCGTAATGCTTTTTAAAGTATAAATGGTCCTCCCCCAGTAAATATATTTTCGGAGGTTCCATTGGTAAACTTGAACTGCACAAGGTTTGCAGCTAACAATAATTTCCTATTGCCACTAATTCATACTAATTATGGAAAACAATCTGGATATTTCGCAGCATTGTCCACTTGGAACAGCTCCCACTAGATGTCAAGCGCTCTTCTTCATTAGGCCTCTTCAAGAAAACATTATTCACTTTTCTACTAGAGAAACAAAATTGATCACATATCTATTCGCTTCACTCCGGCTCATTTCTCTTTCCTGTCTTTTTCCTTTATATGATGTACAATTATGCACGAATCACCGTTTTTCATTCGTTCTGTTTTGAATGCTTTAGCTAAACTAACCTTAATGGACTAATAGTTAGTGACTCTGTCTTATTTCCAGTTTGTACTTTATTTACTTTGCCTAATATTCCACTATTGGATTACGACATTGCGTTTAAGTATATATTAGCACAAATGTATATTTTCTGTCAGGAGGTCCCCTTTCAGCTACATGCTCGGGGACCTCCTTCTGTATACTTATGTAAGCTTTATTTACTTACGAAAGAATAACTGAAACTGAAACTGAAGATGAAGATAATGTTTTTTCGGGATACATTTCTTCTATTAATCATTCATCGATGTTACAAACGCTACTTCAGGAGTGCCTGCGTATCTGCATGCAGTAGCGTCATTGTGGAGCTTAGTGGTTAGCTACTGCAGCTTGCAGCACCAGAAAAGATAACGCGCATCATATTAATGTCACGAAGTCGAATATAATGCGAGGCAGGTTCTGAGGACAGATTTTTTTTTTAATTTTATATCGTTGCAATACCGTTAGGTAAACTTGCCTGATCGCTGGTAATTATGTATTTGTGCACGAAATGACAAAGCTTTAGCTGGTCATACGTGTAGCAAGATAATGCAACTACGTTTGAACAGGTTTCTTTGAAAGACTGGACGCCTCTTGAAGATGTCTCAAGATTGTATTGAAGGAGCTCCCACTGGATGAGAGAATCTTTAGAGTCGCTGATGTTATACCACCAGTCGAACATGATTCTTCATGTAAAATATGTAATTGCTTCTTGTTTAAATTCTGTGTATATGATAGGCTTTTGCAGTTTGACGTTATTCCTAGTAGAGCACTGTGCTTGGCTACTTGGTGCGCACATCATGCCTGCACAATGATGTCCTGCAGTGGACATAAATGATTATGATGATGATGATACTTGAGGAAACCAGCAAAAAATGAGACGCAAACACGCATGTTGTTCGCTTCTTTCCTCAAGTATCAGTATGAACCAACTGGCCCAGCAACCACTTCTTGGTGCAAAACTTTTTGTCACATTTAGCATAAATAGAGATGGGCAACAGAGACACAACTGGACAAGTACTTTCTTACAAGTGACAGTATTTAATGAAAACAGTGAATAGGCAAGCTCTGTTGAAATCTACAAAACCAGTGAACACGCGCATGCAAGCTGATTACAAACTGACTGAGCAATCATCTAAAGTGCCACATTTGAAATCTTAGTTCCCTTGCACCATTGAATCAACGGGCTGCTCAATAGTGCATTGTATCAGTCATAAAAGTGTAAAGTGCAGGCTACTTTTCATTAGCCTGTGTTATGGCTGAAATTGTCAGAAGCAGTGATTGCACGGCACATGTGAATTTTAAAGGGACACTGAAATTTTACCCGTGTGCTCCTTTAAACTTGAAGCCATTGCAGCAGAAATGAAATGGCACAAGGAACAAAAGACAGGACACCACCGGCGCTACACTCACAGTTTCTTTATTACCAGAGGCTAGAAGAGAACATAATAAAATGGGTATGCGCAGTGGTTCAACATGGCAACGAGAAAGAAAAAAATGTTCTTTTTCTTTTTAATTACCATGTGGAACCACTGCGCATCCACATTTTATTGTATGTCTCTTCTAGCCTCTAGGAGAAGCACCCGTGATGTGCAGCTTTCTGTTCCTTGTATATTGTTTCATTTGCGCTACAATGTTTCAAATTTCAGATTGCCCCAAGAACAAGTTATTTTGAATTTCCTTGAAGACTGTTTACGTTTTCTTGGCAAAAGTTGGATGAGCAATAGCAATCCAAATGAAAGACTGTGTTCCCCTTTTTGAATTTTATGCCGAAATTAAAGCAATGATGACATCTTGGTGATGCTGCCTGCTTCACGCATCCTGAAAAAGTTGGTCTGTTTTCATGTATAAAAAGTTAAAAATATATATTTTTTGAGGTTTTGCATGCCAACACCACGCTATGATTATATGGCATGCCGTAGAGGGGGGCCTCCAGTTGAATTTTGGCCCCCTGGGGATCGTTAATTGCAGGAAAGTTCCTGAATTTCCTGGATTTATTACACTCAGATGGGATGTATTGGAATGTGATCTAGCACTATTCTGTTTGTTGGTTCACGGTAGCATAGAACTGCAGGTTAAGACAGAACACAATGGGCTCTTACATCAAAAGTGATTGAAAACGTTGCTTGAAAAGATCATTGGTGGGCATGCACTGAGAACATAATAAGGAAAAAACGACATGTCAAAATTATCAATAGACTGTTGACGAGGAAATTTGACAGCAGTGATCTATTGCAGAGAGTATGTTAAAGCAACTACATGAACACACTAGTTAAAAATTGTTAAAAAGTTAAGAATTGTCCTAATGCTTGGTGTACGCTGAGGTTAGACTGATGCAACTTGTCCAACCCTGGTGTAACCAAAGTGGTTTCATGGAATTTGCTCTTAAATCTGCTTTCGCGTACATGAACGTCAGTACTGACAAATAATGAAGTGCAGTCTCATTCTGTCTACAGACAGGTGTGTGATGGCCATGGCCTTCAATCTGCAGTTCTCAATGTTTACCCTGATGAGTTAGTGGCCTGTGTGGGCAACGCATAAATCGTTACAACTTTGCAGAATCGTGTGCATTACTTTTGGGGCACAACAGATCACTGTGTTAGCCTCTTTAGAGGCTGATATTTTCTTTTACACTTTCTCTAGTGCACATAACCTAAATAAGTTGAAAGGTGCTATAAAAACAATGTTAAACACACGGTTGTATGCAACCCCTTTGAGGGTGGCGGAAAGGACGTTATTGTACGGCATTAAAGCACATTGGTTAAATTTTTCCTTAGAATCACACGGTCCACAAGTTCAAGTTTTCAGTGAATTCACACAAGACAGACATTAGTTAAAAATCAGTCCTGGGTTTTCAGTTTATGTCCTGCAGAGGCGGGGGACGCCAGGTGGCGCAGAGCAGTGACGACTGGATCGCATTGCGCTCCGCTTCTTGAAACGATTTCATGCGGAAATTTCACAGAAACCCAACTAAGAAGTATATATTATTTTTCGTGAAGTTGAGAGGATTGGAAGGACACCAATACCTGGGACCTCGACCCGCTTCACGAGGACCTATCAACATAAGAAGAAACGAGTTGCACAAACGGAGCTAACCCTAACAACGCCTTCAGTCGGCGGCGCAGCGCGGGGACGCTCGCATGTGCGGGGTGCGGCGACGAGTGTGTGTGCGTGGACTTTCTAACAACCATAAAACTGACTTTTTCGGACATTCTCTCGCCAAGTAAGAAGCCAAAGGTGAGCGACATTTGCCTCCCCTTTGGAATTTTGTGCGCGAAAACCCACGTATTTGGCAAGAAACGAGTCAGCCTAACAGTAGACCTAGCACGGCGGAAAGCGGCGCTCGACAGCATGCCTGAAGAGGCCTAACAATTTTCGCCCATATGGATGTCGACGAGGAGCTTCCCGGCACCTCTCGTGCGTCGGAGGACAAGCAAACCAAGCGAGTAGCGTCTCGCAACGAGTGGAATTAAATGATGAAACGCGGGCGTTGAACGACGCGTCTCTCGACAACGAGAAGAACGCCGACGCGGGTCTCCCTCGTGCGTGGACGGAAGACGGCTGGCACACCGTTCTTTCACGCCGACAAAAAAAGAAAAATCGGAAAAGTGAAAAAGAACCCGAGAAGGAAACCGAAAAGAAAAATGGAAAATCACCGGGCAACTCGTCCGCCGCCACAGGAGGAGAGAGTCAAACCAAGCGGGATTTCCGACGTAGAAAACGCCGCGGCCCGCCGCCCCTCCCAAAGGAGGATATAAAGGTTATTTTGAGACCACACAAAGGCCTCATAGTCAAGAATCTGCTTGGATCAGAGCTCTCTGTGGCAGTGATAGAGGCCTGCCGAAACAATTTCGGAGGGGACAGCTTTTTACTGCAGGTCCACCCCGGATCGAACATCGTAATATTATCTACGCCACACGAACAAGTGGCGGGCAGGCTGAGAGAGATCAGTCAGTTGAAAATCAGAGGACAGATTCACCCCTTTAACGCGTACGTGGCAGACCCTGAGGACGTCTTGCGAGGCATCGTTCACGGACTCCCACCCGGAACCACCCAGGCCGAACTTATGGCCAACCTACGAATACGCACTCAAGGGGTGAACATAGAGAGAGCCAGGATGCTGGGCTCTTCGAAGTCAGGAATAATAACTTTTACGGGCAACGTACTACCGAGGTGCGTCTACTTCATGGGTGCAGAGGCGATCTGTTACCCATATAAGCCCACCATACAAGTTTGCAAGATCTGTCGGTCAACAGGACATCGAACCGACGTGTGCCCGACTCCGAACGCCAACGTGTGCTCCAAATGTGGGGCATCTAATCCGAGCCAAGGACACGAATGTATCCCGAACTGCGCCATATGCGGTGAGGAGCACGCGACGGGAGACACATCGTGCAGAAAGAAACTGAAAAACGTGCCTCCCCGAATATCGCGAGTGGAGCAGCCCCGAAGTAAGACAGAATGGACCAACAAGGAGAGCGAATTCCCTCAGCTCGAGCAACACCGGCAAAAACCTCATCGCTGGTTTAGCTCGGAGCGAGAGGAAGCGGCGCAACAGAGCCGGCAGGGATCCAGATCGCCGTCAAGATCAAGATCAAGATCACGGAGTCAGCAACAACCAACTACAACCAATAGACCTGAGGAGACCCCGGGAAATGCAACATGAAGAAAATATCTAGTAGCAGCGGAGAGAAGAGCTCCCCCCAGGCTGGGAAAGCAGAGGACGAAGCCGCAGCCGCCAGCCGGACAACCAAACCAGGTGAGCTGTGTGAGAGTAGTGTCTCCCAGTGCTTCCATAACTGATAACCATCAGTATAGGAAAATCATAGAAGAGAATAAAAGATTAACACAAGAAATTAAGCAGCTTAGAAATCAAATGACCGCGGAACGCAAAGAGTATCAATTGGCAATCTCATCAATGGAGAAAAAATTCGAAAATGCCATTAAAACACTGCAAACCTCAGGGTCGGTAGGCAACCCTAACGAGGGTAAGAAAGAGGCGCAAAAGCGTCCTACCCACGAGGAGAAAACAGAAACGAGCGAAGGGACGGGCGAAGACATATTCGGTACCCCGTCGCAAAGCAGCGAACTAATACAGCAAGTGCAGACCCAGGTTCAGGAAAACAGGGAAGGTATAGCAAATTTCAATAAACCTTTAGGCGATTTCATGACGGAAATTAAAGCTTTCGTCGGAGAAGAACTGAGAATTCAGAGGCAGTACGTTAACGAAGGCGTGGGAGGATTGCAGAGGGCAATAAATAAACGCCCCCTCTCCACCCCAGTTAGTGACAAACCATCAAAAGCGGGCCGCGACGACGCGGATACGCCCATGCAGGATGGCCAAAAATAATACGAAAAGTGCAGAACAATTAGAGATTTGGCAGTGGAACTGTCGCACTTTTCACAAGCGCGCAGCAGCACTTCAAAATTTCATAATCTCGGCTCCGATTCAGCCAGACGTAATATGCCTGCAGGAAGTTGGTCCAAAGATGGTCAAACTACAGGAATATTACTGTCTCCAAGATCTGAATTATCCTCGCGTAGCCACGCTGGTTAGCAAGAGTATTGCAGCAAAGATGGAACATATAGATAGCCTAGAGATAAATCATCAAATAATTAGCCTCCTTCTTCTGAAGAGAGGCAGGGCGAGGACTGTGATAGTAAATCTATAGAGTCCTCCTAAAGATAGAAATGAGGACTTTGCAGAGCTCCTTACGGAGACAGTCAGAATTGCAGGGGCCAGAGACAGACTCGTGGTGTTGGGTGACTTTAACGCACCCAACACCACTTGGGGCTATCCGAGAGATTCTCCCAAGGGAACGCGTCGCGAACACGCCGTATCCCAACTAGGGTTGAGCCTAATTACGCTCCCCACCACGCCTGCGAGGATGGGTAACAGCGTAAGTAGAGACACGTTTCCAGACCTCACCTTCACACGTAATATTAAGGACACCAACTGGACAAATCTCGAAGAGAACCTAGGCAGTCATCACCACATAATCAGCATTTCCCTCTCGACCCCCAAACTACGCAGGGTCATAGGGGACGTGGTCATCACTGACTGGGAAAGGTTCCGACGACACAGTCCCCCACCCGACTCCGTACCGGAATCGATGGGGGACTGGTCAGAATACATAAGATCGTCACACGAACAAACATCTAAACGCATAGCAAGAACAGCAGAGACGCCTGCAGTAGACAGGCACCTGCTCCACCTGTGGGAGAGCAGGCGCAGTCTGCTGAAGAGGTGGAAAAACCAAAGACTAAATAGGAACCTACTCCGCAGAATCGCTGCTCTAGCGGAGGAGGCGAATCAGTACGCTAGCAAACTTGCGACCGAGGGATGGATCCAGTTCTGCAGCTCGCTACAGGACACTCTGAGCACTGCAAAAACTTGGGTCATCCTGAGGAACATGCTCGACCCAGAAAATTCAAAATCGGTGACGAGCAAAACATTACAGAGAATCACGAACGATTTTTCGGGTACGGATGAGGAATTAATACAATTCCTTAAAAACAGATACATAGGAGAAGATACCAATACTACCAGGAGTCCAATTAACTACACGGATTTTAAAAATGAGAGACTGGACGCCCCAATAACCAAGGAAGAGGTCTTTGCGGCAACTCAGGCGGCCAAAAAGAATACTACCCCTGGTGCAGACCAAATTACAAACGCAATGATTGGTAACCTCAGTGATAAAGTCATAGAGGCATTGACAAACCATTTTAATGAACACTATTGGCTCAAAGGGATGATCCCCGATGAATGGAAAGAAGCCAAAATTATAATGATACCGAAACCCGGGAAGAAGCCATCCCTGTATGCACTGAGGCACATATCTCTGACGTCGTGCATGGGAAAGCTTTTTGAACGGGTTATTCACACTCGGCTTCAAAACTTCATAGAAGACAAGGGCCTATTCCCAGCCACTAAGCTGGGTTTCCGCAGTGGCCTCTCCACTCAGGACGCATTCCTCCTATTACAAGAGGAAATCCTGAACTCCGTACCCAAAGGATGAGAACACTTAATACTAGCACTTGATTTAAAAGGAGCGTTCGACAACATCTCACATAGGGCCATCCTATCCGAATTAAACAACATCGGATGTGGTGAACACACCTTCAATTACATAAAGGCTTTCCTAACAGGGAGGAGAGCTACAATTAGCGTAGCACAAGTCACGTCGGAACGTTTTTCAGATGCCGAGCAAAGGTACCCCTTAAGGAGCCATCATCTCTCCTCTGCTCTTTAATATCGCAATGAGAGGACTCGCACGGGCCCTGGATGATGTACCGCAGTTGAGATACACCTTATATGCGGACGATATCACTTTATGGACAACGCGCGGATGCCTGGCTAGAAAGGAGCAGACACTCCAAGAGGCTGCAACAGCAGTTGAAAATTTCGCCAGGGCCAGCGGGCTCAGTTGTGCCCCAGATAAATCCGTCCGAAATTATCAGGGTACATGAAAAAAGATACAAAAGTAATGGAGACATAGACGTACAAATTGAAGGAGTCAAAATAAACGAGGTAACCGTTGCACGAATTCTGGGTTACTGGGTTCAGAGTAACGGAAGAGCAAACCACACAATAAACATGTTGAAATCAGCGACAAAACAAGTCGCCAGAATGATACAAAGAATAACATATCACAAAAAACGAATGAAGGAGGTGGATACAATTAGATTAGTACAAGCCCTTGTAATGAGTAAGATAACGTATAGTCTACCTTTCCACACACCAAACAAAAGTGAAGAAGCAAACATCGAGTCTATAATTAGGAGCGCCTACAAAGTGGCTTTAGGGCTACCGGTAGGCACACCAACCCAAAAATTGTTAGACCTCGGAGTACATAATACCTACTCCGAGCTAAAAACGGCGGTACTGAACGCACAGAGAAGTCGTCTAAGCCAGACGAGGGCGGGGAGAGAGATTCTCGCTAGGGTGGGTTTCCCACCGTACCCCCAGAACCTGGACGAGGTACTGGTGGAAATCCCGGATCCCGTCCGATGCCAGATCTCGGTCGCTCCCCTGCCCAATAACATGGACCCAAACCAAAACAAAAAGTGGAGAGAGGAGAGAGTAAGATGGCTCCGTAAACACCTAAAAAACAAAACAAATGTTTTGTATGTGGACGCTTCGAGGTACAACTGGAAACGGGCCCTTGCAACAGTAATTGGCAGCGAAAAGAGAATGATGACGAGTGCCTCCCTGTACACGTCCTCGATCGCAAGGGCGGAATGCTTTGCCATTGCCCTGGCGATCAAAGAGCAAGAACGAAGGGAGGAACCACACACGACTATTAACTCCGACTCGCAGGATGCGCGCCGTTTCTTTTTGAACGGCCGCCTCCCCATAAAAGTTAAATATTTCCTTGGCGGGAGATTGACAAACAGATACAGGTTGATCTGGTGTCCGGGACACACAGGCCTGGAGGGAAACGAGAGTGCGGACGCTTTTGCTCGAGGGCTCACGAACCGAGCAGAGCCTCGACCGCACTGTCAATTCCGCCAAACATTCCAGGAGGAGTCAACCGAGGAGGACAATGACCCATCCCGAATGACCCCTCGCGAAGTTCTTGCTCACCAGCGTGGCACGCGACGAAAATACAGCACCCCCCACAATCATTAGAAGGGGAGGACGCCATAGACCTCCGCAGGATTCAAACGGGGGTCTTTCCAAACCTACAAAGATTAAACAAAATTTTTCCAACGCTGTATGGGCACGCCTGTCCGTGGTGTGGTGGCTCGCCATCGCTATACCACATTTTGTGGGGTTGCCAAAATAGACCGCCAAATTTAAATGCCTTTTTAGGTAAATTTGAACTATTGAACACTTTGGAGCAATGGGAGGCACAACTCGCCAGCTCTGACCCCAAGGTGCAGCTAGCACTTCTGGGTCACGTAAGGCAGGCGGCAGAGGCCAGTGGATCCTGGACTTGGGGCCCAACCCATCAAGCTCATAACCTTTAACCCCAACCCCTTTTCAATAATGTTATTCCTCCTCCTCCTCCTCCTCCTGCAGAGGCGAAAACAGACTGGCATGGTGTCCCTGACTTGCCACTGCGTCGATGATATGCTTGGAGACCACTTAGTATCATTGAAGGCCCGGTGCAACACAAGCTTCCTTGTGCACTATTAGCAGTGCTGCTGCATTCTGTTACAGTTGGTGTGTAGCCTATTGGTGTGATGATGATGATTATTGTGGTTTATTGGTGCAAGGGCCAGATGTGGGCAAAGAGCGCCAAGACGATAGTAGTGGTTTGATAGTGGTACATGAATAGTGAACTATATGAACACTAGATGTGACATGGCTGTAAAGGGGCCTAAAAACAGTCGCTGTAAAGTGCGTAAAATATATACGTAATAAGATTATGGCAATGACTGATTATGTGTACTATGGACATGGACAATGCATTGCGAAGGAATGATGCGACTTACAAAATAATAAAGATGCTAGACTTGGCCAGAAGCACAAGTGCCTAAACAGAGCCCTTGAAACACAAGGGCCTGGAGGTATGTGCTATAAAGAGAAAAGAACTATCACAGCAATATCCTCTGGAGAGAGGATGTGCTATGAACTTATTGGGCTAATAACATGTAGCACAACATCTTTCAAGAATGCGAGGACTGCATTGGTGCTAAAAAGCGGTTCTTTACCGAGAAACATAGCGGGATGGAGAGGGACACAATAGCGATATGCTAGCGGAAAATGTTTCTTTCTCTTTCGGCTTCCCGACACTCCAAGAGGACGTGGAGGACGGTGAGCCTCTCGCCACATCTACCACAGGTAGGAGGATCATTGCCATTCAATAGAAAATTGTGAGTACCATATGTGTGTCCTATTCTGAGACGATGATGATATATGTTGTTTTCTGGCGCAAGGGCCAGCTATGGCCAAAGAGCGCCAAGACGTGGTGTACTGAGTGAGCAATGGTATGATCAATGACAGTGGGTAGGTGTAGGGTGGCTGTAAAGGGGCCTAAAATTCTGCGCACTAAAGGTGCGTAAAATACAAAATTAATAAGATCATGACAATGATGTATGGCGCAATGATGGCGCAATGAATATGGTATAAAAAATCTGTGAGCGATACAAGGCACTACTGCCTCACAGAGACCCTTAGAAGCAAGAGCCTGGAGGAGAGTGCATTTCAAAATGCTGTCGCAGCAGCGTCCTCTGAAAGAGGACCCTGCTACGAATCTCTTGGGCGAAGAACTTGCAAAATGTCGATGTCGTTTAAAAAGGCTAAAACTGAGTCGTGCTGAAATACCGGGTCATTAGCTAAAAACATCGCTGGGTGAAGGGGTATGTTCTCTCTATAGGCTTGAACAAAGTGTTTCTTTCTTTCAGGTTCTATTAATGGACACTGTACTAGGATGTGAAGTACAGTAAGTGCTTCCCCGCATCTAGTACAGGTTGGGGGTTCGCCTCCAGACAGCAGGTAATTATGCGTGCTGTAAGTGTGTCCTATTCTGAGCCTACAGAATAGGACATCATTTCTTCTAGATTTCGTGGTCGATGGCCAGTTTCCTAAATGGGGCTTAATTAAATGGAGCTTATTATGAGTCTGGCCGTCCCACAAACGCTGCCAATGGACTCGAAGTCTCTTGCGTAGATATGGCTTCATATCGGGAACAGGGACGGGCATGGATGTGTTGCCAGCTTTTGCCTCGACGGATGTGGCAAGCTGGTCTGCCAGTACATTTCCCTCGATGTCTCGGTGTCCTGGCACCCAGCACACCACAACATGCTGCCCAGATGCATAAATACTACATATGAATGAATAAAGCGATACTATTATGGGATTTTTGTGCCTTTTAAGAGATTTTAAAGCTTTTACTACGCTCAGCGAGTCTGTGTAGATGATTGCTTTGGGTATTTTCGAGTCCTTGATATGTTTAAGAGCCGACAGTATTGCATAAGCCTCTGCTGTAAAAATGCTCGTTTGTGGGTGCAGGGCGTCGGCATCTGAAAATGATGGGCCAACCGCTGCATAAGAGACGCCAGCATGAGACTTTGATGCATCGGTGTAAAATTCCGGACAGGAGTATTTATGCTGCAGTTCAAGGAAGTGCATTCGAATGTGTGCAACGGGGGCGTGCTTCGTAACATGTAAAAAGGACAAATCACACTCTACAATCTGCCACTGCCACGGTGGGACCTGTATAGTGGGTGTCATTAGACGATGTTCAAAAAGTGGGACATCCATTTCCTCAGCCAGACTTCTCACACGCAACGAGAAGGGCTCTCTTACTGCAGGGCGGTTATGAAAGAGGTGGGAGCTGGACAAATCATTTACGGTGGAATATGAAGGATGTTCACTGTTTGCGTTCACTCTAAGGAAATATATGAAAGCTGTGTAGGTCCTCTGCAAGTGGAGGGACCACTCATCGGATTCCACTTAAAGGCTTTCTACAGGGCTTGTCCTAAAGGCACCTGTAGACAAGCGAATACCTAGATGGTGGATGGGGTCCAGCATCTTCAACGCGGTTGGGGTGGCTGACTGATAAATTATGGCCCCGTAGTCTAGGCGTGTTCGTATGAGGCTTTTATACACGTTTAAGAGACATTTTTGTCGCTACCCCATGTAGTGTGTGACAACACTTTTAAAATATTCATTGTTTTCATGCACTTGTTTTTTAGATATTTTAGGTGTGGTATGAATGTCAGCTTTGTGTCAAGAATTATGCCTAAGAATTTATGTTCCGTTTTTACAGGTAGACTCTGTCCTTGCAGGTGAATGTCGGGGTCGGGGTACAGTCCTCTCTTTCGAGAAACAAGGACGCAGGTGCTCTTTTGTGGATTTAGGCAGAACCCATTCTCGTCTGCCCATTTAGCCACCTTGTTCAGACCAAGCTGAACCTGCCGCTCACAGATGGCAAGGTTGCACGATTTAAATCCAATCTGTACATCATCGACGTACGTTGAATAGAACATGTTGCGTGGGATGCATAGACGCAAGGAATTCATTTTTATAATAAAGAGAGTGCAACTGAGCACCCCACCCTGCGGCACTCCGGTTTCCTGCACAAAAGGTCGTGATAAAGCATTGCCAACTCGAACACGGAATGTGCGATTCAGCAGATAACTTTCAATCACATTTAGCATATTACCACGTATACCAAAGTGGGAGAGGTCTCTCAGTATCCCAAACCGCCATGTGGTGTCGTAGGCCTTTTCCATGTCTAGGAATACAGACAGAAAGAACTGTTTGTGAACAAAAGCTTCGCGTATCTGCGCCTCAATACGTATCAAATGGTCAGTGGTGGATCGACCCTCGCGAAAACCGCACTGGTATGGGTCAAGTAGTTTGTTTGATTCTAGGAAATGTAGTAGGCGACGGTTTATCATTTTTTCGAAGACTTTGCAGAGACAGCTAGTTAGTGCTATAGGCCGGTAACTCGAAACAGACGATGGATCCTTGCCCTGTTTCAGGATAGGGATCACTATGGCCTCTTTCCAGGCAGACGGGATCTCACCGGAAAACCATACAGTGTTGTAGAGGGAAAGGAGGGTTTTCTGTGTTTCATGGGGAAGGTGCTTCAGCATTTCATATATTACACGGTCAGCTCCTGGAGCAGAATTATTGCAGCAGTTTAGTGATGCCTGTAGCTCAGCTAATCTTAATGGCTCGTTATATGGCACATGTTTTTTGCATTTTCGTTCCAGCTTCTGTCCTTCTATTCTGGCTTTGTAGCGTTTAAACGTTTCGGAATAGTGCGATGAGCTGGACACTAGTTGAAAATGTGCGCCCAGGAGGTTCGCTTGGTCTTCCAAGCTGTCGCCCTGTGTGCTTACCAAAGGGAGTGAATAGGTTTGTCGTCCTCTTACCTTATTTACCCTGTTCCAGACTTTGGATTCATCTGTATACGAGTTTATACCTGATAAAAACTTCTGCCAGCTCTCTCTTCTGGCCTGTCGGCGCGTTCTCCTGCCTTCGGACTTTACCTTCTTAAAATTCATAAGATTCTCCGCAGTAGGAGAATCACGTAACAACCCCCACGCTTTGTTCTGTTTCTTACGAGCGTTCCTACATTCGTCGTTCCACCATGGGACACGGCGTTTGCATGCCACACCACTTATTTCGGATATGGATTTAGAGGCGGCATCAATTATGAAGGTAGTGAAATACTCAACAGCAGCATCAATTCCTAACGAAGAGATGTCAGCCCAGGAGATGCTACTAGTAAGAGTGCGAAATTTCTCCCAATCGTCTGTACCAACCTTCCATCGAGGGGCTTGTGGCGAAGACTCATTTACTTTGGTTGTTGTAAGTAGTATTGGGAAATGATCGCTCCCGTAAGGATTTTTGATAACTTCCCATTTAAGTTCAGAAAATAGAGACGGGGAAGCTATGCTAAGGTCAATAGAAGAAAAGGTTCTGTTTGCGATACAGTAAAACGTAGGTTCCTTCTTATTCAGGAGACACGCGCCAGAGGAGAAAAGAAATTGTTCAACAAGACGACCTCGCGCATCGATACGAGAGTCGCCCCACAGACTACTGTGCGCATTGAGATCGCCAAGAACAAGATAAGGTTCTGGCAATTCGTCTATAAAGGACTGAAATTCATGTTTGTGTAAGTGGTAATGTGGGGGTATGTAAAGCGAGCAAATGGTTATGAGTTTGTTTAGAAGAACAAGTCGAACTGCCACTGCTTCAAGGGGCGTTTGTAGCTGCAAACGTTGACATGCTATGTTTTTGTGAATCACAATGGCAACGCCTCCTGATGATGCGAGAGCATCATCGCGATCTTTACGAAACGTAACATACTGTCGGAGAAAGTTCGTATGTTTTGATTTTAAGTGCGTTTCCTGTACACACAGCACTTTCGGATTGTGTTGGTAAAGAAGTTCTTGGATATCGTCGAGGTTCCTAAGAAGGCCTCTTACGTTCCACTGCATAATTTTCGTGTCCATAATGAAGTTAAATTGGTGCTGTGTGTACGAAACGAAACGTGTTTTAGCCTACAGAGCCGTTTGCGGCCCTGTAATTTTGGTTTTGTCTTTTCTAGAGCGGTCCAAAGAATTTGGCCGCTCTTTAGGTGCTGGCTGCACCACTTTGCTTGGAGTAGTGTCCATAGCCTCTTGCGAAGCGCTGGACACTCGCTCTAACGAGCGATGTGTACGTCGTGTAGCCTTCGCCTCGAGGGACGAAGGCTGTGGCCTCACCAGCCCGGAGGCCGATGGGTCCTCCTTAGCCTCTGAGCTGCGATGGCTGCTGCCAGCGCTAGTGGAGGCCTCGGGTGTGACCGATTTCGAGAGGGGCAGGGCAGCCTTAGCTGCTCCCACCATGGGGGCGGGTGGCAGTCCCCTCAGTACGCTGTGCGTGCCTTGGGCGACCGCCGGGGTCCGTCGTGATGCTGCCCCCTGTTGCACCACTTCGGCAAAAGAAGTTTTCATTGAAAATGAAGGTGAAAGACGCTGTCGTGCTTCCCTGAAACTGATGTTCTCTTTGACTTTGATAGTGATTATCTCTTTTTCTTTCTTCCAGGCTGCGCAAGATCTGGAATATGCGGGGTGGCTGCCATCACAGTTTGCGCAATGGGCCTCAGCAGTACATTCATCAGCAGAGTGATCTTTTGCAGCGCATTTCGCACAAGTTAGTTGTCCTCGGCAGCGTTGAGAGGCATGGCCAAACCTCTGACACTTGTAGCAACGTCGTGGATTCGGAATGTAAGGTCTTACACGCAGTTTAAGGTAGCCTGTTTCTATTGCATCTGGGAGTGTGCTAGAGCCAAAAGTAAGTACTATGTGTTTGGTTGGTAGTTCTTTGTTGTCGCGCCTGATTTTTATGCGTTGTACATTTATAACGTTTTCTTCTTTCCATCCATTCAGGAGTTCTTCGTCAGTCAAATCCATGAGGTCGTTGTCTGAAATCACACCCTTGACGGTGTTCATTGTTCGGTGTGCGCTGACAGATATGGTTTTATCACCAAATGCCACCAGGTTTGTGAGTTTCTCGTACTGCATTTTGCTTTTTACTTCAATCAGAAGGTCACCACTAGCCATCTTGGTGGCTTTGTAGCCACTTCCAATGACCTCAGTGAGACATTTTGACACTAAGAAGGGTGAGATGTTTATCGCTTTTTTGTCAGTGTTTTCACAATGAATCACGTGGAAACGTGGGAAAGTTTCAGTGGTCTTTGCGAAGAAGTTCAGGGATTCATCGGTGCGCCCTCTTTTAAAAAGAGGGCGATCAGGGAGTTTGGGGTATGAGGATGCCATACAGATTAAAATGATTTCGGCAGCGGTGCCAGCCGCCCACCGTGGAGCCCAACAAGGGGACGCGACAGGGTTGTTATGAATAAGACCTGCCAACGCCAGCTGTACACAACCACTATAACCAAATATGATATAACCAAGGTTGGCTATCTCACACAAGGTTAACCCTAGCTGCCTGGAAAATCAGAAGTTCAGAAGTGAGAAGGAGACAGGAAAGATTCAAAGTGAGAGAAAAAGACGAAGGATTGAAGAGGAGGACAGGAAAAGGCAACTACCGATTTCGCCCGGGTGGGTCAGTCCGGGGGTGCCGTCTACGTGAAGCCGAGGCCAAAGGGGTGTGTTGCCTCTGCCGAGGGGCCTTAAAGGTCCAAACACCCGGCTTCGGCTCAACCCCCAGGATCCCCTTTTCCCCGGACACGGCTAAGCCACGCACGGTTAAACGCGGGAGGGTCCGACCCTCATGTGCTCGGGTCCGTGGTGTTGCAACACACCAAACGCCTGCTGACGCAGACGCCCCTGCGGGATATTCTGAGACGACAGAATAGGACATCAGTTCGTCGTGTTTTAGTTGTACAGGGCCAGAACCCTACCTGTGGCTTTATCAAATGGAGCTTATTATTTGCTTCGGCGTCCCACAAGCGCTGCCAGTGGCTTCGCAGTTTGTTTCGTAGGAAAGGCTTCAGATCTGTTGAAGGAATAGTAGCGGCAGGATTAATAGCTTGCGATGTAGTTGATGTGGCCAACTGGTCTGCTAGCACATTGCCCTCGATGCCTCTATGACCAGGCACCCAGCATATTATTACATGTCTATGAGATTGGTAAATGTCACACAAGAGTGAGTAAAGCTCAAGAAAAATAGGATTCTTATGCTTTTGTAAAGATGTTAGCGCTTTTACAAGACTCAACGAGTCTGTGAATATTATTGCCTTTTGTAGTTTCAATTTGTCTATATGTTTCACTGCAGAAAGTACTGCGTAGGCTTCTGCTGTGAAGATACTTGTTAGGGGGTTCAATACGTCAGATTTAGAAAAAGAGGGGCCAACAGCCGCATAAGATACGCCAGCATGGGACTTGGATGCGTCGGTGTAGAATTCCGAGCACGAGTACTTCGATTGAAGTTCGCGGAAATGCATTGCAATTTCGAGCTCGGGTGCGTGCTTTGTGACCTCTACAAAGGATAGATCACACTCTATCACGTGCCACTCCCAGGGCGGTGACATCTTAGGTGGAGGCATTAGGCTATGTTCTAGAAGTGGGACATCCATCTCTTCGCTGAGTTCTCTTACACGCAGTGAGAAAGGTCGTCTCACAGAGGGTCGATTATAGAAAAGCGTTGCACACTTCAAATCATTAATGGTTACAGAACAAGGATGTTCCCAATCGGAGTGCACTTTGAGAAAATAAGTGGAGCTGATGTATGTTCTCTGGAGATGGAGTGACCACTCATTGGATTCTACGTATAAGCTTTCGACGGGGCTTGTTCTGAATGCGCCAGTGGCCAGGCGGATACCTAGATGATGGACAGGATCTAATAATATATGGTTTTTATTGGCGCAAGGGCCAGATATGGCCAAAGAGCGCCATGAGAAATAGTGATAGTTTTTCTTTGCACTATAAATAGAGTGGTCTATGAGTTGAATGGTTGATGTAACGTGGCCGTAAAAGGGCCTAAAAGAAAGACGCTGTAAATTGCGTAAAATATATTGGTATTAAAATAATGACAATGACTAATGATTAGAGTTAATGGACAGGATCTAGGATTTTTAGCGCGCTCGGGGCGGCAGAGTGATATACTACGGCACCATAGTCCAATCGTGACCGAATGAGGCTCTTGTAAAGATTCATTAGACACTTCCTGTCGCTGCCCCAGGATGTGCGAGATAGAAGTTTCAGTAAGTTCATTGTTTTCAGGCATTTCGCCTTGAGATGTTTTATGTAGTGGGTGAAAGTAAGCTTAGAGTCAAGTATGATGCCTAAAAACTTGTGTTCTTTGTTCATAGGTATTTGTTGTCCATACATTTCGATAGTAGGATCTGCAACGAGACCGCTCTTCCTAGTGAAAAGAACACAAGAACTTTTGTGGGGGTTTACTTTGAACCCGTTTTCGTCTGCCCACTTAGACACTTTGTTTAACCCCTGCTGTACTTGTCTCTCGCAAACTGCGAGGTTACAGGACTTGAACCCTATTTGTATATCGTCCACATAGATGGAATAAAAAATAGCGGGTGGTAACGAAGCACGGATTGTGTTCATTTTAACGATAAAGAGTGTGCAGCTGAGCACACCTCCCTAGGGTACACCAGTTTCCTGCACAAAGGGTCGTGATAACACATTGCCAATTCGCACACGGAATGTGCGATTCAGCAGATAACTCTCAATCACATTTAACATATTACCACGTATACCAAAGTGGGAGAGGTCTCTCAGTATTCCAAACCGCCATGTGGTGTCGTAGGCCTTTTCCATGTCTAGAAATACAGACAGAAAAAACTGTTTGTGAATAAAAGCTTCGCGTATCTGCGCCTCAATACGTATCAAATGGTCAGTGGTGGATCTACCCTCGCGAAAACCGCACTGGTATGGGTCAAGCAGTTTGTTTGATTCTAGGAAATGTAGTAGGCGGCGGTTTATTATTTTTTCGAAGACTTTGCAGAGACAGCTAGTTAGTGCTATAGGCCGGTAACTCGAAACAGACGATGGATCCTTGCCCTGTTTCAGGATAGGAATTATAATGGCCTCTTTCCAGGCAGACGGTATCTCGCCGGAAGACCATACGGCGTTGTAGAGGGAAAGGAGTGTTTTCTGTGTTTCATGGGGAAGGTGCTTCAGCATTTCATATATGACACGGTCAGCACCTGGTGCAGAATTGTTGCAGCAGTTTAGTGATGCCTGTAGCTCAGCTAATCTTAATGGTTCGTTATATGCCTCGTGTTTTTTGCATTTTCGTTCCAGCTTCTGTCCTTCTATTCTGGCTTTGTATCGTTTAAATGTTTCCGAGTAGTGCGATGAGCTGGACACATGTTCAAAATGTGCGCCCAGGAAGTTCGCTTGGTCTTCCAAGCTGTCGCCCTGTGTGCTTACCAAAGGGAGTGAATATGTTTGTCGTCCTCTTACTTTATTTACCCTGTTCCAGACTTTGGATTCATCTGTATACGAGTTTATACTTGATAAAAACTTCTGCCAGCTCTCTCTTCTGGCCTGTCGGCGCGTTCTCCTGCCTTGGGACTTTACCTTCTTCAAATTGACAAGATTCTCCGCAGTAGGATACTCACGTAGCAGCCCCCACGCTTTGTTCTGTTTCCTACGAGCGCTCCTACATTCGTCGTTCCACCATGGGACACGGCGTTTGCATGCCACACTACTCATTTGGGATATGCATTTAGAAGCGGCATCAATTATGAAGGTAGTGAAATACTCCACAGCAGCATCAATTCCTAACGAAGACATGTCAGCCCAGGAGATACTACAAGTAAGAGTTCGAAATTTCTCCCAATCCGCTGTATCAACCTTCCATCGAGGGGCTTGTGGTGAGGACTCATTTTCTTTGGTTGTTCTCAGTAACATGGGGAAGTGATCGCTCCCGTAAGGATTTTTGGTAACTTCCCATTTAAGTTCAGAAAATAGAGACGCGGAAGCTATGCTCAGATCAATAGAAGAAAATGTTCTGTTTGCAATACAGTAAAATGTAGGTTCCTTTTTATTCAGGAGGCACGCACCAGACGAGAAAAGAAATTGTTCAACAAGACGACCTCGCGCATCGATACGAGAGTCGCCCCACAGACTGCTGTGCGCATTGAAATCGCCAAGAACAAGATAAGGTTCTGGCAATTCGTCTATAAAGGACTGAAATTCATGTTTGTGTAAGTGGTAATGTGGGGGTATGTAAAGCGAGCAAATGGTGATGAGTTTGTTTAGAAGAACAAGTCGAACTGCCACTGCCTCAAGGGGCGTTTGTAGCTGCAAACGTTGGCATGCTATGCTTTTGTGTGTTATGATGGCAACACCGCCTGATGATGCGAGAGCATCATCCCGATCTTTACGAAACGTAACATACCGTCGGAGAAAGTTTGTATGTTTTGATTTTAAGTGTGTTTCTTGTACACACAGCACTTTTGGATTGTGTTGGTAAAGGAGTTCTTGGATATCGTCGAGGTTCCTAAGAAGGCCTCTGACGTTCCACTGCATAATTTGCGTGTCCATAGTGAAGGTAAGTTGGTGCTGTGTGTACGAAGAAGAACGTGTTTTAGCCTACAGAGCCGTTTGCGGCCCTGTAATTTTGGTTCTGTCTTTTCTAGAGCGGTCCAAAGAATTTGGCCGCTCTTTAGGTGCTGACTGCACCACCTTGCTTGGAGTAGTGTCCATAGCCTCTTCCGAAGCGCTGGACACTCGCTCTAACGAGCGATGTGTACGTCGTGTAGCCTTCGCCTCGAGGGACGAAGGCTGTGGCCCCACCAGCCCGGAGGCCGATGGGTCCTCCTTAGCCTCTGAGCTGCGATGGCTGCTGCCAGCGCTAGTAGAGGCCTCTGGTGTGGCCGATTTCGAGAAGGGCAGGGCAGCCTTAGCTGCTCCCACCATGGGGGCGGGTGGCAGTCGCTTCAGTACGCTGCGCGTACCTTGGGCGACCGCCGGGGTCCGTCGTGATGCTGCCCCCTGTTGCACCACTTCGGCAAAAGAAGTTTTCATGGAAAATGAAGGCGAAAGACGCTGTCGTGCTTCCCGGAAAGTGATATTCTCTTTGACTTTGATCGTAATTATCTCTTTTTCTTTCTTCCAGGCTGCGCAAGATCTGGAATATGCAGGGTGGCTGCCATCACAGTTTGCGCAATGGGCCTCAGCAGTACATTCATCAGCAGAGTGATCTTTTGCAGCGCATTTCGCACAAGTTAGTTGTCCTCGGCAGCGTTGAGAGGCATGGCCAAACCTCTGACACTTGTAGCAACGTCGTGGATTCGGAATGTAAGGTCTTACACGCAGTTTAAGGTAGCCTGTTTCTATTGCATCTGGGAGTGTGCTAGAGCCAAAAGTAAGTACTATGTGTTTGGTTGGTAGTTCTTTGTTGTCGCGCCTGATTTTTATGCGTTGTACATATATAACGTTTTCTTCTTTCCATCCATTCAGGAGTTCTTCGTCAGTCAAATCCATGAGGTCGCTGTCTGAAACCACACCCTTGACGGTGTTCATTGTTCGGTGTGCGCGGACAGATATGGTTTTATCGCCAAATGCCACCAGGTTTGTGAGTTTCTCGTACTGCATTTTGTCTTTTACCTCAATCAGAAGGTCACCACTTGCCATCTTGGTGGCTTTGTAGCCACTTCCAATGACCTCCGTGAGACATTTTGATACTAAGAAGGGTGAAATGTTTGTCGCTTTTTTGTCGGCGTTTTCACAGTGAATCACGTGGAAACGTGGAAAAATTTCGGTGGCCTTTGTGAAGAAGTTGAATGATTCATCGGTGCGCCCTCTTTTTATGAGAGGGCGATCAGGGAGTTTGGGGTATGAGGAAGCCATACAAATTAGTGACTTCGGCAGCGGTGCCAGCCGCCCACCGCGGAGCCCAACAAGGGGACGCGACAGGGTTGTTATGAACAAGACCTGCCAACGCCAGCTGTACACAACCACTATAACCAAATATGATATAACCAAGGTTGGCTATCTCACACAAGGTTAACCCTAGCTGCCTGGAAAATCAGAATATAAGAAGTAAGAAGGAGACAGGAAAGATTGAAAGTGAGAGAAAAAGACGAAGATTGAAGAGGAGGATAGGAAAAGGCAACTACCGATTTCCCCCGGGTGGGTCAGTACGGGGGTGCCGTCTATGTGAAGCCGAGGCCAAAGGGGTGTGTTGCCTCTGCCGGGGGGCCATAAAGGTCCGAACACCCGGCATCGGCTCAACCCCCAGGATCCCCCTTTCCCCAGACACTGCTCAGCCGCGCACGGCTACACGCGGGAGGGTCCAACCCTCATGTGCTCGGGTCCGTGGTGGCGCAACTCACCAAACGCCTGCTTGCGCAGACGCCCCTGCGGGCGCCTATTGGTGTGTAGAAGTACTGCGTGCAAATCCAAAAGTCTTGAATTTCCTTATATTTCACACATCAGGGGGATATTCTTTAAGTGTTCACCTAGTGAAATGTCCATTTCAGCTGCCGTGGATTGGCTGGAGCTGAACAAGCGACAAGGAAACTTGTGGGCGCCTGTTTTCTTCTCTCTGGTACCCAAGCACAGCCAATCAGCACATCAGCAGCAGCTGATAGAAATGTACATGTCCACTAGATGGGATATTTACAGAAAGCCACCGCCCCCTCCCCTACTCCCCTCGTGCAAATACAGCCTCGAGGCATTGATAGATTCGCATTTTTTATTTTAGGTATCTCGCATACAGACTCCGTGACTATTGTTGAAGATGAAGTGAGCATACCCCAGTCAAACTTTCGTTTTGAGAATCTGCCAAGTGTGCAGGAGGCTCTACAGGCACCTCAGGCACTTCCTCCCAGAGAAAGGAGGGACCTTGTAAGGCGCATTGCCGATGACGTGATGCAGGTTTCGCCACGGCCTAGGAGACAGTTTATCCGCAGTGTCACGGAGGCCATAGTAAGGCGATTTCTTGCTTGCCTTCAGGACCGCACAGTCAATGGCAAGGTTCTTGGCCGAGTATATGATTCCCTGTTCCATCAACTTGAAAACAATTCCAGGGCAATTCCCGTTCGACTATTCCTTCAAGGGTAGTGAAGCTGGCACGGTGCCTTCGACAGGAATGTGAGTAGGAAGGAAATTTTTGTCCTCGTTTTTTATGTACCGGACTGTTACATTATGAAATGTACACAGAAACAGACCAATGAATTTTCTATACCTTCATATGAGCTTTTAATTTGGCTATATTATACCTGCCTTGTAGCAAGCACAAACGTTTCCTAAGGATTACTGTATAATTATTAAAATGTGTCAGGCAAGACAATGATTGTCATGCATAAGTGCAAACATTGATGCTGTAGATTTGCAACCTCTAGAGGTGCAGTTGTGTTGCCTGGAATTGCCCATTTCAGTGGCATAGCATTCTCCTGCTGTGGATGTTCATATTTAATCTTGACGCCTCGCCTACAACTGCCCCTAAACCTATGTGTGAATTTATGAGTAAAACCCCATTTGTCAACAGGTCTTGTAGCATCAAGCCCCATCAATGAGTCTTCTAATTGTAATGTATATTTTATGTTCACTTTTGTTACCTAAATATTTTGCACAAGTTTAGCACAATTTACCGCGTAATTCAAATCTCAATCGATCCCTTTAATTCTGCTGTTGTATTTTACAAACTTATTTTTGTGTATTTAATAGTGGTTCACGATACCTTTTCAGAACCTGAATGGAACGACAGGTAGTGGCTGATTTTGTAAAAAAAAAACATTGTGTATTATGCTCTATTTGTGATTTTTATTAATCTGTGTTTATGCGGGAGCTCTAGGCTAGTCGGTTGGTTATGGCGATGAAGTGCAACAGGCTGGGTGTGAATTAAGGTGATAGTTATGCGGCGCTCTTCAGGTGCTAATGGTGGCAGGCACGAGGATGCCTTGCATAGACATACTGGTTGTTGTGTTCACAAGGCGATGGGAATGTAGATCAACAGTAAGGCTGAAGAAACCTGCACCCAAGATGGCTAGGCATACACGGCCTGTCTGAAAAGTATCCGACCTTATTTATTTTAGATAAAACAACGTGGCGGAGGTTTGCCACTCTCTTATGCGAGTCCGTGATGTCCGTGATGTCTTTAGCCTGCAGGTGCATCTTTCAGTTGCGTCTGCTGTTGTACAGGTGCAGTTGCATTGAGTACTGTCGTCTCGTATCAGTGCAATTTTTAGGGAGTGAAAAATGGCTCAGTGAATTTAACAAAGATACTACATAAATTTATGTGCAAAGCTTGGTGATAGCGAAGCAGAAAGAATTCGGAAGATCCGAACAGCTTTTTTAGATGGCAGCATGGTCATGAAACAGATTAAAATTTGCTAAAACTGCTTCAAGAAAGGCCAAACATCTCTGTTGTTTTCGGAATGTTGCTGCTACATCATGCCAGACTGCTAGCCTAAGACAATAGTCTCTTGAACACGCATTGCCATCTTACATTATTCACACTACATAGCCCACCCACCCTGCACACGACTTGAGTATTCCCAGGGTGTATCGCAATGAAACTAGACATAACCATTATGTGAAAACATGAGCGCGCTGGTGGGAGCAATCTTTATAGGTGATAATGTTATTCGAGCAAGAGGCTCGGCATGCTATTACAAGTTTAACGCACAGGGTGATCATATATATATATATATATATATATATATATATATATGCACATGTTTAGCAGAACTTTTAAAAATCGCCTGTTACAGATAACATCATTCTAGTCATTGAGATAAATTATTCAGAGGCAGACATTACTTGCACGAGAAAGCGAAACACATATTGAATAACCAACAAGAATTCACTAATTAATTTCTTATTTGAGTACTTTATGGCACCTATTACAATCAAGAGTTCTAGAGAGAGAGAAAGCGAAGAGAGGAAAGGCAGGGAGGTCAACCAGACGAACGTCCGGTTTGCTACCCTACACAAGGGGTAAGGGAAAGGGGGAAGAAAAAGAGGAAAATAGGAAGACATCTGAGATGAACCAAGGGCCAGTGGTCGTTGCGTGAATAAGAGGCGGTGGGTGAGCCATGGGGCTTACTCGAAACTTGCAAGCAAGTTCTAGTTGGTGAGCTTGCAAGGCATATCCACTTGTAATGAATTTTCAGACTGCAGAATGACACCAGTTTGGAGATATACACCAATCTAACTCGCTGTAAGAATGCACTGTTGTTCCTCTTACATTTCTTAACAAGACACTCGTGCATTAAACCACAAAAGTAACTAAATGCCCATGTATTTCTTCCCAAACTATGGACAATAGTATCTTGAAGAAATTGGTGTAATCCTAGAAATTAATTTCAAGTGGAAATGTCTTGCAAGTCTTACTGGCTACAATTCGTCAGTTGCAATACGTACTGTAATGTAATGAATAATGAAATAGGAAGTTAATTAGTGAATTTTCATTAATTAGTTGTGTCACGTCTGTGCAGCGTTCTGTCGACAACAAGCTCGCGCTCGTGCCATGTCGTCCCGTGCATTCGCGCGCGCACTTCGTTGTCGTCTTCTTCTAGTGCGACATGTCAAGTTGGATATGTGTTACGATTTCTCGTGCTAGTAATGTATGCCTCTTCGAATAATAGAGCTCAAGGACAAGAATTATGCTATCTGCCAGGGGCAATCTTTAAAAATTCTGTAAAGGTTAAATATGTTCACCCCGTATAACAGGAGATCAAAGGTGAGACAAAAGAGAAAAATGTGCACACATCCACTCACACATAAACTCTGAAAGGGGAAGCAGTGAGCACCATGAAATGAAAATGTGAAAAGTGGAGCTTCATGACACCATCAATAAAGAAAATGTTATTCATCTCTGTTCCATTAGCTTCACCTTAGAGACGGGTTACATTTTGTTCCATAATAACTCTCCACTTTGGGCCCACTTTTTTCATTTCATGCTCCTCACTGCTTCTGCTTTCCAAGTTTGCGTGCCAGTGGGTGCGTCTGTATATTTTTACGCCTCCTTTGATCTTACGTTATATATTAAACATGTTGCACCATGAAAAGCCTTTTGTGTGGTTAACCTCTCCACCTGCCATCAAAATCTCACCAGCATGCAAATATTTTCACATACTGATTGATATATATGTTTTTTTTGTGATACATTCTGGGAATATGCAGGTTGTGTACAGTGTGTGGCTATGTGGTGTGAATAACATAAGGTGGCATTGCATGTCTTCCAAAAGATTGTTGCCGTAAGCTAGCGGTCTGGCATAACGCAGCACTAACATTCTGAACAGTTTACTCACAAGACCCAAATAAAATATATATTTTTCGTTTACTGCTGTATATAACGGGAAGGCATTTTTGTTGCACAAAAAAAAGAAACTAGTGGTTGCTCGGGAACTAAGGTGCATTTAGACGAATAAAGTTTAAGCTTACAGCTGTGGATGGTACTGCTCAATGAATGCCCAGCTCAGTAGAAGTGTCTATAATTATTGCTTCTAGTAAAATAACATAGCATCTGAGCTTAGACTTGCTAGAAAAACGGCCCATTTTCATGTTCAAGTGAGACAGATGTTTGCAGTAAGATGGACGTTTGCGATCATCAATAGTGGAAGGAATATAAACAGTGATCGACTTTTCACGATCGATTAATGGGTTTTCATGGCGCAAGGGCCAGTTCTGGCCAAAGAGCGCCAAACGCATGGTGTAATGAAGTATTAATGGGATGAAAGAATGCAACACGGCTGTAAAAGGGGGCTAAGATAAGTCTCTGTAAATTGCTTAAAATATGGATGCACTAATATTAATGGGATCAAAGAATGTAACACGGCTGTAAAGGGGCCTAAGATAAGTCTCTGTAAATTGCTTAAAATATAAATGTACTAAAACAATGGCAATGATTAGTTGCGTGTGCTTTGATCATAAAATGTTAGCAGCGATGGATGATTAGGCGAGGCGTATAGTAGATGGTAGCACTAGTACCTCAACAGGACCCTTGGAGGCAAGGGTTGCGAGGCACGTACGGGCTCTACAAATATGCTTACATTGCAGCTACAACCTCCAAGGGGGAGGCAGTGCTACAAATAACCTGGCCAAATTATTTTTAAGGTGTTGGTTTCTTTCAAAAAGTTTAAGACCGTGTTAAAATTGAAAAGCGGTTCATTGCTGAGAAAAAATGCTGGGTGGAGAGGTACATGCTCACGATACAGGGAGGGGAAGTACTTTTTCCTCTCTGCTTCTATTTCAGGGCACTGAAGGAGAACGTGTATAACTGTAAGGCTATTGCCGCATCTGCCACATGTTGGAGGTTCGCTTCCAGTCAGTAGGTGAGCGTGGGTACCGTAGGTGTGGCCTATCCTTAATCTGCAAAGAAGCACTTCCTTGTGTCTTTCTGTCCTTTCGTATCTCCAGTTCCCTAATTTTGGCTTTATGATGTGTAGCTTATTTGGTACTTCAGTATCCCACTGGCTTTGCCAATACTTCAACTGATGTCGTATCAAGGGTTTGAGGTCTGTGACTCCTATGGGCATATTTATATCTGTATCACTAAAGGCTACTGACGTAGCATTTTCGTCGGCGGCTACATTGCCTGTTATGCCTCTGTGGCCCGGTACCCAGCAAAGAACAATGACTTGGTTGCACATGTAAGCTGCACATAACTATGAGTACAGTTCATTAAAAACAGGATTCTTAAGTTTTTGTAAGCTCATTAGGCCTCTGACGACGCTCAAGGAATCCGTGAACACAATAGCTTTAGTGGTATGTGTCTCCTTTATATGTTTTACGGCCGTGAGTATGGCGAATGCTTCTGCAGTGAATATACTGGTGTGTGGATTTAATGCACCCGATTTTAAAAACGATGCTCCGAGAGCTGCATAAGCCACACCAGACGGAGACTTTGAAGCATCTGTGTAAAATTCTTCACAGTAGTACTTCGCTTGAAGTTCAAGGAAGTGAGAACTTATATGAGCTTCAGGGGCATGTTTTGATACTTGCGTAAAAGAGATATCACACTCGATAGTCTGCCATTCCCAGGGTGGAGGAAAGCAAGTAGGAGCCATTAGTAGGCTTTCTCTAAGTGGGACACCCGTTTCCTCTGCCATTGCTTCCAAACGCAGGAACAGAGGGGTCCTCAAAGCTGAACGGTTACGAGAAAGCCTGGCAGTAGATACGTCGCAAGTAATTGAGTTACATGGGTGTTCAACATTTGATTCTACCTTCAGGTAGTACGAGAAAGCTAAGTATGTCCTTTGGAGATGTAGGGACCATTCATTGGACTCAACATACAGGCTTTCTACAGGACTAGTCCTGAAGGCACCTGTAGCCAGGCGGATACCCAGATGGTGAACGGGATCGAAAATATTTAAAGCACTAGGCGTAGCAGAGTGATAAACTATTGCGCCGTAGTCAAGGCGCGATCGTATCAGACTCTTATATAAGTTCAAGAGGCATCGCCTGTCACTTCCCCATGATGTGCGTGACAGAAGCTTCAGTAGGTTCATCGTTTTGAGACATTTCTCTTTAAGATGTTTCAGGTGAGGGATAAAAGTGAGTTTGGAATCTAAGATTATACCTAAAAATTTATGCTGAGAGCTTACAGATAGACGTTCTCCATTCAGAGAAATATCGGGATCCGGTAATATTCCTCTTTTGTTAGAGAAAAGCATACAGGTACTTTTCTGTGGGTTTAGACTAAACCCATTCTCATCCGCCCACTTACACAGTTTGTTTAGGCAAAGCTGTACCTGTCGCTCGCAGATTGCCACATTACATGATTTGAATCCAATCTGCACATCGTCCACATATACAGAATAAAACATTGTGCGCGGTATAACGGTATGCAAAGAATTAATTTTGACGATGAATAGAGTACAGCTCAGCACTCCTTGAGGTACACCTGTCTCCCGAGTGAATGGCCGGGATAGGACGTTGCCAACTCTCACACGGAATGTTCTATTATATAGATAATTTTCAATAACGATCAGCAAGTTACCGCGGATACCCATTCCAGACAAATCTCGAAGAATTCCAAAGCGCCACGTAGTATCGTAGGCCTTCTCCATGTCAAGAAATACTGATAGGAAGAATTGCTTGTGTATGAAGGCATCCCGGATGTTTGCCTCCATACGGACAAGGTGGTCTATAGTAGATCTACCTTCCCTGAATCCACATTGCAGAGGATCTAGTATTTTGTTGCTTTGAAGATAATGAATCAAGCGCCGATTTACCATTTTCTCAAAGAGTTTGCACAAACAGCTTGTCAACGCTATGGGTCTGTAGCTGACAGCTAAAGAAGGGTCCTTGTTCTCTTTGAGAATTGGAATTACGATGGCTTGTTTCCAAGCGGACGGGATGTGACCTGTAGACCACATGGCATTAAAAAGCGACAGGAGTGTTTTGTGAGTTTCATGGTTTATGTGATTATTCATGTCATATACTATTCCATCGGCTCCTGGCGCAGACTTGTTGCAACATTTCAGTGCAGCCTGAAATTCAGCCATACTAAATGGGCGATTGTAAGGTTCCTTTTGCGTGCTTTTCCGATCTAAGGGCAGTCGCTCTGCTTGTCGTTGATATCTTAAGAATGTGTCGGAATAGTGGGATGAACTGGAAACATGTTCGAAGTGTGCACCTAGATAATCAGCTTGATCTTTGAGGGTACCTCCCTGGATATTTACTAGCGGCAGAGGATGAGTTTGTCGGCCTTTTAATGTGTTTACTCTGTTCCATGCTTTTCTTTCATCTGTATAAGAATTGATGCTACCGATGTATTTTTGCCAACTTTCCCGTTTTGCACGGCGGCGTGTTCTTCTGCCTTGTGAATTAATCAGTTTGAAATTAATGAGGTTTTCTGTGGTGGGGGAGTTACGTAGGAGATTCCAAGCCTTGTTCTGCTTCTTCCGCGCTTCCTTACACTCCTCATTCCACCATGTTATACGCCGTTTCGAAGGAGTCCCGTTTGTTTGGGGAATGCATATTGATGCAGCATCAATTACAAACGCTGTAAAGTATGCTACTGCATCGTCAATGCCAAGTGCACGGATATTGTCCCAGGGCAAATGTGTTATTTGACGAAACTGCGTCCAGTCAGCTGAATCGACTTTCCATCGAGGGACGTATGTACGGCATTCATCCTGCTTTGTAAGATTTAAAGCGATAGGAAAGTGGTCACTACCATACGGGTTATTAATGACTTCCCACTCCAGATACGGCACAAGTGTGCCGGACACCATACTAAGATCTATGGAGGAAAATGTTTTGTGTGTAGTGCTGTAGTATGTTGGTTCCTTCTTGTTCAGCAAGCAGGCACTTGAGGAGAACAGAAAGTTTTCTATTAACCGTCCTCTCGCATCACAACGACAGTCGCCCCACAGTGTACTATGCGCGTTTAGATCTCCGACGACTACGTAAGGATGGGGAAGCTCCTCTATAAAGCTCTGAAATGTTGCCCTAGAGAGCTCATAATTCGGGGGAATGTATACAGACGTAATGGTCACCAATTTATCAAACAGCACTGCTTGAATAGCAACTGCCTCAAGGGGGGTTCGGAGGAATAGTTGCCGACAGGCCACCCCTCTGTCGACTATTATAGCTACACCACCGGACGACGCCACTGCGTCCTCTCGGTCCCTCCGGAAAATGGCGTATTGCCGGAGGAAGTTTGTGTGTGTAGATTTAAGGTGTGTCTCTTGCACACACAGCACCTTTGGATTAAACTTATGTAAAAGTTCTTTAACGTCATCGAGGTTCCGGAAAAGACCTCTGACGTTCCAGTGTATAATTGCCGTATCCATATTAAAAGTAATATGTGCTGTGTGGCTAAGACACGATGTTCAAGGTAGTTTAGCTTACAGGGCCCTTTCCGGGCCCCGCAATGCGGGGTTTGTCTTTCTTGCCACGGTCCTGAGACTCGCGGCGGTCCTTCGGCGCTGGCTGCGCCGGCTGGCTAGGGCTAGCGTCCATTGCCTCTTGCGAGGTGCTGGACGTCCGCTCTTGTGAGCGCTGTATACGTCGTGAAGCCCTCGCCTCGTGAGACGGGGCCTTGAAGCCTACCAACCCGGAGGTCGACGGGCCCTGCTTCAGGGAAGGCGAAGCAGCGCTGGCTGCTTTCGCCAAGGGGGCTGGTGGCATAGCCGCAGCCACACTGTTTGTGGGACGGGCCGGTGCCATAGTCTCCTGCGACGCTGCCCCCTTGCGCACCGCATCAGCATACCCTGAGGTATAAAGGAATGAAACACGCCTCCGTGCTTCTTGGAAAGAAATGTTCTCTTTTATCTTGATAGTTATTATTTCCTTTTCCTTTTTCCACGTAGGACATGCTCGTGAGTATGATGCATGTTCACCGTCGCAGTTAGGACAGTAGAGTGTACCAGTACAATTGTCAGAGTTGTGTTCATTCTGTCCACATTTCGCACAGGTCAGTCGGCCTCGGCAGTTTTGTGAGCCATGGCCGAATTCTTTGGCACTTAAAGCATCTACGTGGGTTGGGAATGTATGCTCTTACTCGTGTCTTTGTGTAGCCGGTTTCAAGAGAATCTGGCAGTACACTCGTTGCAAAGGTGAGGATCAAGTGCTTCGTTGGGATTTCTTTGTTTTCACGCTTGATGATTATTCGCTGCACTTTGATTACATTTTGGTCCTTCCAGCCATCTAGAAGTTCTTCTTCACTCAGGCTTAAGAGATCTTCGTCTGAAATGACTCCTCTGGATGTGTTCATCGATCGATGAGCTGTCACTGTGACTGGGTTGTCACCAAATGTCACGAGCTTTGAGATATTTCCGTACTGAAGCTTGTCGCGAACCTCAAGCAAGAGGTCACCGCTAGCCATTTTTGTGACTTTGTAGCCGGGGCCGAGTGAGTCAGTGAGACACTTAGCAACGACAAATGTGGAAACGGTTCGGACAGTCTTTTCGGGGTTTTCGCTATGTATTACATGGTAGCGGGGAAAGGTTTCTTTACGTTGGACGAAAAAGTTCATTGTTTCCTCGGTGCGTCGTCTTTTGAAAAGAGGACGATCAGGTAGTTTGGGGAATGCAGCTGATGCCATAAATCCTTACTTAATTTCGGCAGCGATGCCAGCCGCCCACCACCGAGCCCAACAAGGGGACGTGACAGGAGCTCCTGCAAGGTAAGTCCTGCCGACGCCAGCTGTACACCACTGCTATAACCAAATACGACATAACCAAGACAGGTAGCCACACAAGGTTAACCCTTGCCACCAAGAAAAATGGGAAGTAAATAGAAGGTAAAAGAAGACAGGACAGTAATGAAAGAGAAGTATAAAGAAAAAGAGTGTGGAGATGAGGACAGGAAAAGGTGACTGCCGATTTCCCCCGGATGGGTCAGTCCGGGGGTGCCGTCTACGTGAAGCGGAGGCCAAAGGAGTGTGTTGCCTCTGCCGAGTCGCCATAAAGGTCCAAACACCCGGATTCGGCTCAACTCCCAGGATCCCCTTTTCCCCGGACACGGCTAAGCCGCGCACAGCTACACGCGAGAGGGTCCAACCCTCGTGTGCTCGGGTACGTGGTGGCGCAACTCACCAAACGCCTGCTTGCGCAGACGCCCCTGCGGGGGATCGACTTTTCACAATTTCACACTTGGTTAGACGAGGGCCCATCATTGCCCGTCCAAATTTCATTTGTCACGGGTTGCTATTTGTTGTTTTATTACTATACCAGTTTAACTTTTGTGTATTCATTTATTTAAAATTTGGGTCTGTCTCTTCTCTTCTTTGCCGTTGGCTTTTGTCGTGTATATTCATAATCTTTGCCTTCCTTTGCCAATTTTTTGCTTGATCGTCTTTATATTATGTGGACCAGCTTTCAGACCTCCCCTGTGAGAGTATGAGTGAGTGAGCTATGCATACATAAAAATGCTGCCCAAGTAAGGCAATTGCTGCCCTGACGGCAAGCACTCTTGCCGAAATGTTGGAACACATAAGTTACCACGTTGCTGTGTTCGCTGATTTTCCTTTTGTGTCGCTTTCCTTAGGATGGAAGTTCAACAATCCTACTTATTCCTCCTACGGCAGCAATTTTATTCCTGCAGAGTTTGTAGGTTCAAGTCCTATTTCACCTGGAAAGAGTGTATAACAAACAGTTGACTGGAATAAAGTTGCTTCTGCTTAGTAAAAAACTTGTCGACAAATTTTTTCACTTTGCGTATTTCATTCATATCCCGAAGTGAGACATTTACGCAACCTTTTAATCTATTCTGTATATTGAACTCCTATTGTGAATACGTTTCACAGAGCGCATTAATTTTTGTAGAACGTACATATATCAATTAGCTGGTCAGATAACTTCCCTCAATAGCGACTTGTCGCTGCTGCAATGAGACACCTTCACAAAGCTTGCATTACAAGATATGTTCGTTCTACAAAATCACATAGGCTCCGTAAAACATAAAATAGTAAGGAGTCAATTTACAGAATACTTCTTTTCCAGATTAGGGAAGCACCTGTATTTTAACGGTTTGCCCTTTATAGTACTGATTTAGCCTACAGAGTCGCCTGTTTTTTTTTTTGTTTTTTTTTAATATGAAAAGTACCTGTATTTGTACGGTTAGCCCGTTTAGTAAAGATTTAGTACACAGAGTCATCAGTATTCTGAATACAGAAAGTACCAGTATTTTAACGGTTGGTCCGTATATTGCTGATTCAGCATACATACTTCTCCGTTGTCTGAATACGAAAGCACCTTTATCTTGTATTACGATTTTTACTTTAGGATTGTCCGTTCTACGGAAATGACCGTTCTTTAATTACGGAAAAGTGTTCGGTCATAAATTACCAGCAGATTTGCCGTAAACCATAGCTGTTTTTTTTTACAGTGTACCGGAAGTCGGTCAGGCACAGCTTCGGGAATACAGTGGAGGCGGACAGTTTGGCAACTGAAGCAGGTTCTCTAAACGTTGGTTCAAACGAGGTGCGTAATCAACGCTATCCCAAGCCTCCCTCAGTATTGTGGCGCCACCTATTTCAAACGTCTGCAAACGCATTCTTTCGCGCACCGTAAATTTTACATCATAATTTTATAAATCATTCAACGCAGGTCAAGAAGCGGCACTCAGAGAGAGCATCCGCAACTCCATGAGTTCATTTCTCGCAGATTTACTAAACTTGAAATTAGCAACACGGCGGCCGCGCAGCTAAGCCTGCTGAGCATTGTCAAGATTTGCTCCCCGAGGCCACGCGCATCGCACCACGCGCCTCTTGCCCGTGCCCGAGCTTCTTGGCGGAGTTTCTTGCCTCGTGAACCACGTGCCCACCGGGCCGCCGGAAAGGGGGCTCGGCGAGAGTGCCTGTACGGCGCTTTTCAACGGATCGAAGATGGCTACGGCGAGGCAAATCACTGTTGAAAGGGAGGATATTTTTACCAAAGAGATTATCGAAAGCACGGGATGGACTAGGGTGCTTTCAAAGCGGAAATCGGCACTAGTGAGCCAGTTCGGACAGGGTAATCAGTCCCCCCAATGTGCTACGTGGCAGAAACAAGGGTGCGGCTTTAATCAACGTCAAGAGGCGGCTCACGGCAGCGTCAAGGCTCCCTCGGCTTCAGAGGGAGCATATTAGAGTCATCATTCGACCTTGGGGTTGCCTGGATATCAGGAAGACGGGCCATTTCAAGATAGCCCAGGCCTTCATTGCGGCGTCTGGGCTAACGCACGGCGATGTAGAAGAGGATGTCATTTGCCCGACTATGGTCCAAAACATCATGGTGGCAAGTACGCCTTCGGAGAGAAATGCCAGCGCTTACGGCAGCGTGGAATCTATCGTCATCGACAGAGCAAGCTATGAAGTCAGTGTCTATGTAGCTGCTCCGAGCAATACGTGCAAGGAGGTGATCCGGAATATCGATCACACCATTGCCCAAGAGGAGCTCACAAAGCTTATTATCCAGTCGAAGAATCTAACTGCTATAGATGTGGGAAGAATTAAAAGCACACGCACGGTCATAGTCCTTTTTGACGGAGTAAAGGTGCCAGACTATGTGAAATGCGGTCCCAGCCGGGTCAAGTGTTCCGTATACCGCAGGCAGACCGACGTTTGCTACGCGTGTGGAAGATTAGGCCACAGAGCTGATGTTTGCCCATCCCCGGAAGACGAGATCTGCCGATATTGTGGTGCCAGTAACCCGGATGATCAGCACAGCTGTTCCCTGAAGTGTGCTCTCTGCGGAAGTCGTCATCTCACCGCGGATAAGGACTGCACGCAGAGATTTCAAGTCACATATGTCGTCAGGCAAAGAAGAAGAGCTAGACGCCATCAAGAACCCTGAGAACCCCACGACTCCATGTACGTGGAGACTCCCCCTCTCAATTCGGCCATCAGCAGGAAATCCAGTTCCAGGAGTCGGGAGCCCAGAGGGAGCCGCTATCGGGTACTGGCAGATGATACCAGCCCGAGTCTGCACAGAGCTTTCTCCAGGGATCGTACAAGGGACCGGTCGTCCTCCCGGAGCCGCAAGAGTCCCAGGCCACGCTTTCGCTCGAGAGGACGATCCCGTTGCAGGAGCATATCGAGGGACAGATGTCACTCGAGACGGCGATTCCGATCCAGGAGAACATCCAGTACCAGAGGTTGCTCCAGTTCCCGGTCCCCGCAAGCCGAACGTCAGCATCCAGAAGCCGGCTAAGCAAGGAGCTGGTCCCACATGGCCGGACCAGGGGCGTAGCCAGGGGGGGGGGAGTGATGGGGCTTTCTTTTCGAGCGTCAGAAAGACATTGTAGACAAAATCCAGAATGATTCCCGGCGCCGGTGCCCCATCAGCCCCCCCCCCCCCCCGAAATTTTTTCGTGCTGTCATGCACCGCCGACCAAACCAACCACGGGCGCCGGGAATCATTCTGGATTTTGTCTACAATGTCTTTTTGAAAATTTCGGCGCGAAAATTGCAAACTCTGGCTGGATTTCGTGGCAACGATCATGCACCTGGAGTCACATAACGTCAGGAGCCTCAGCCGAGCACAACGTTTCAAGGGCTTTTCGATAGCGAGCGGGCGCGTCACGGCATCTCGCAGCGGCCCCGGAATCTACGGTGCGCATAGATTTCAATTCCGAAACTTGATGGGTATAAAGTTCTCAAACTTGTGACGCGAAAGGTGCACTGACATTTCAAAATGAGTCCTTTAGATTTTCAATTCTCGAACTTTATGAGTTTAGTGTTTTTATAAACTTGGGCCAACATGCGCGCACTGAATCTCTCGTGTCCAAGCCGCTCCTGAAATGGAAGCATGGGCTCGAAATATTCCACACGCACAAAAATACTAAATATCACCGTGACTGTCAGCAGGCAGATGATAATTTTCTCCAAACATTTTGAGGAAGCGTGCCCAATGTGATCGATCAGCTGGACCAGGGCAGGCAAAGTAAAATAACAGGAAACAGAAGAAAGTTAAGGGCCTATTATTGAGGCAGTTCTTTTTTGCGGGCGAAGAAGTCTGGCTCTCCGTGGCCATAGCGACAGTGATCCTATAGATTTAAGCAAAGCTCCCGCTGAAAATACTGGTATTTTCAGAGCGCTTCTTCGCAAGCGAGCTGATTGTGGAGATACATATCTGAAGAACCATTTGGAAAGTTGCCCCAGTAATGCCTCGTATTGAAACCAGATGTATAAAACCAAATTAAAGAAATTTGTGGTGAAATTAACAAAAAAAGCCTAGATGCAAAAGTGAACGCTGCAGGCTGCTTCTCCGTACTTGCTGAGGAAACGACGGATATTGCTAGAATCGAACAGCTTACTGTTTGTGCAAGGTACCTAAACAAGGATGTCAACGATATCGAAGGAAGGAAGGAAAATAAGAGGTGAAAGGCAGAGAGGTTAACCAGTTTAAGTGTCCGGTTGGCTACTCTGCACAGGGGGATGAGGTAAGTGCAGAAAAGATTAGAAAACAAGATTAGAAAGAAAAGAAAAAGAAAAGTATCAGTCCGCACATTCTATAATTTTTCATTAAGTCATGTTTCTTTTAAAAAGCGTACTAGTGCTTTTAAAGCAGTTCGTTCCTACGTCGGCTGGGACCAGGGACCATGAATTCTGGCTTCCGTAAGAGGACGGCTGTCTATCTTGTCGAGCGTGGTGCTGAGGAAACGATATCGAAGAAGTGTTTTTAGGTTTTAGCACAGGAATAGATGCCCTCTCCCATTGAGACTTCAGGTTATATGTACATGTGTACAAACTGCTGCAGATTCTCGTCACCCTTCCAGTGCCAGTGCCAGCGCAGAGAGATTTTCAAATGTGAGATTACTAAAAAAACCACTTGCGCTCTACAATGTCCGAGGAACACGTGGTTATGCTGGCGCTTCTATACGCCCACAGAGACGTCGCCATCAACGTGACCAAGTTATTGAACGCTTCGCTAAAATTCCCCGCCGAGTGAAGTTTATTGTTTAGATAGCGAAGCAGCAAAACTCAATGCATGTAAAAGTATCTGTTCCTTCACGTTCCTATATAAGCTCGTAATTATGAACACGTATGACTGTTCATTAGCTTTTAAAACCACAGAAATTTACACCGTCTATTGTAACAGTTAGCATGATGATCAATTATCCTGCGAACACAAAAATTACGGGGACATCAATAACCAATTTTGACCGACCTTGCTCATTGAAATCCCGCCACACGCGGCGTTTATTGCCAAAAACGCACTCGGATGTTGGGTAAATCAACTTGCCGCATCATCTGTGGCTTTCGTTTGTCCTTTTCTTTCCTTTTTAGCTACATGTTTTTACTTCTTTTTTGAAACGAAGCAATACCCTTCTTTAATTTGGAGTGCAGAATAATTGTTGCCGCTGTGCAGGCAGTTAAAATACACATTTTCGTATTGATTTCTGCATTATTTTTCTATTATTCTAGCCACATGGTGCTGTCGCGACCGCAGCATGGCCCAAATGCATATCACGATTTCTGAGATCATAGTTTTGTTCTTGCCTGGATCGTCTGTGTTTATACTCGTATGCGTGAAGTTTACTATCCGTGACTGTGCTACATGTTTATTTGTCTTGTTTGACGCATTATATAGAGTGACGTTTCCTTAGATACGTAGATTTATTGCAGACTTATACGTACATTTAAATATCTTGTTGCGATGTTTTGTGTATACAAGCAGTGAACGTGGTTTCACGCGACACTTTCTTGCCGTTTATCTTCGCATTTGTATATTCAATTCTATCTTCGCATTTCTAATGTATATTTTGCGGAACTTCTGTTTTTTATATGTACTCACTGTTGCGACTATAATTTCGGTGCAATTACAATATACGACCGGTAAGGTCTGCTCCTGCGCAATCCATTGCAACGAAGGACAGCGTCATTGAGGTTTTTCCCTGGCCGTTGCATATGTACAAAATTGTAAACAAGGTTGTTGAATGACAAATATTCATCAAAATATTTGTCCTCAACTTGTTAATTTAATGGCCTTTACGTTTTTCATATCAGCTGCATGCACTGCTTTGCTGGTTTCGAACTGATATAGTTCCAAAGTTCGCGTGATATTTTCTTTACTTATTAGATAGACAAAAAAGCGGAAGGATTGATATCAGCTATTCCTGCCACAATTTGTGGGACATACGAAGAGATCCTTTTATGAAAAAATACGTAATTTACTTGTCTTCACAGTGCGTAGCGTTAAATAATTCGCTTGCAGCATCTAATATACAGTGGCATTGGCAATGGCAATGCAGTTATTATTCATGTATTTGATGCCTCCACAACGTTTATAAGGAGGAGGCCGCGTTGCAACTTGAGCGCCCCCCCCCCCTCCCCCCAAACAAAATGTCTGGCTACGCCACTGGGGCGGACCGAGTCAAGAAGCCCATAAAGCTAACGGGGTGTTCGCCGCCAGAACATAGTGCTAGGGTAGCGCGGCTTGAGAAAGAGAGTGAAATGCTGAAAAGGACAATGAAGCAACTCAAAGCCGAGATGGTAGACCTGAGTAACGCGACTAAACTTAATTTAGCGCAATCTCCCGCATCACTTCAGTATGTCGCGGGCGAAACTCCCATGGAAGTCCCAGTTAAGGAATCACCCAACGAACGTACGGCTAAAAAGAGAGCCATAGCGGAACCAGAGCCTAGCAGTTCTGCCATGAAAGCCAAGTCAGAAATCAAAGACGCCATTACGTCACTTATCATTACTATTAGGGAAGTCAAAGCCACGCTTCATGGTTTCAAATCACTTAGCAACAGACAAGACCAGCTTGAGAAGCACGTGTTTGGCATGAATCAACCTGCACAGCCTACTAAGGGGAAGAAGCCAAGCTCCGCCTCAACTGAGCAGAAAGCGGCTGCCTCTAGCGGCATCTTATATGACAAACGAACTTCCAAGTCGAATCATGGTGGCAAACCGTACGCGAATTAGAATCTGGCAATGGAACTGTAGGGGATTCCAGCGCAAGAGAAACGTCCCACAGCAGTTTATCCGCTCGCACGAGGAAAAGCCGCACGTCATCCTTCTACAACAAACGCTCAGACATTCGGTCTTCTTACCGTGCTACAAAGCGTATACGACACACAGTAAAGGAAAAAGGGGCATCAGTACTCTCGTAACCAATAGAAGCACTTTATATTTCCCATGAGATTAGCGATAATTCTAGGAAAGTGGAGTACTCCTAGACAGAAATTATACCGGGGGGTCTAAACAAGCACATTATTTTCATACTCAATATATACAGTACGCCGGCTGACTACAGGCAGAGGCTTGCAACGATTGTTACGAAAGCTGCCAGCCAGTAAGGAACTCCCCCCTAATTGTAGCCGGGGACTTCAATGCTCCGCATCGAGGGTGGGGGTACCCTCAAAATATCCGCAAAGGTTCCGAGCTATGGCAGAGGGCAGCTAATCCCAAGCTAACTACAATTACCGACCCGGAATTCCCAACTAGAGTCGGTAATTCCTATACCATAGATTCTACACCGGATTTCACTTTCGTCAAGAACGTGGATTCGGCGAACTGGTCTAACTAGTCAACGGACCTGGGTAGCGATCACAAAATCTTAGCCACTAGCATGAACGTGGAGCAGAAGACTGAGAAATTTTAGCACCACAGATTGGGACCTGTTTCGCAAAATCAGTGAAGAACGCAAGCAGTCCCACGAGCCAACCCCTACCCTGGACCAATGGTCAGAGCAGCAAAAGAAGATGGCAGGGCGGCCGCCAAGTCGATCCAGACTGATCTCGGAGTCGACAGGATGGACAGTCGTCTGGCGCATCTTTTGGAAGGCAAAAAAATCGCTCCTCGACAGGTGGAAGGGACAAAGGTTCAATCGCAAACTCATTAAAAAGATTTCAGAACTGGAATAACTATAGAAGAGCATTGTCAGGGGTATCCAAACAGCAGTGGGATGAAGTATGCATCCCGGTGGATGATCAAATGAGACTAGGGGGTAAATGGAACCTGCTCAAACACCTCCTCTGATGACATGAACTCCACGTCTAATCAAAGGCAAGCGATTTAGAAGGTGCTCCACGAGGCGAGGCAATCGGAAACCGAAAATGCTATTGCAGATCGTCTGGCAAGCAGATATCTTCCGGTCGAGAACCCCAGTCCAATCGACTACCCTGCGTAGAAGCCAAATCCAAAGCTAGCGAATTTAGGGCGGTACTGCACACTCCAAATGGCAAGTCTGCCCCAGGTACAGACAGAATCTCTAATAGAGCTCTAAAGAACCTGGACGATGACTCCATTGGACACCTCACCTCACTGAAGAGGTTGATCGGGTCTGGGAGCGGGGATTGGTGCCGGAAACCTGGAAGTCGGCATTGGTTGTCCTCATTCGGACACCGGGAAAGCTCCCGGGCCTTGCAAATATTCGGCCCAGCTCACACACGTCTTGCGTGGGCAAGGTGGCGGAACACGTCATTCACAACCGTATTTTGGAAGATGTTGAGAAGAACAATTTCCATACAACATGATTGGCTTTCCTCCGGCTTTGTCCACACAAGATGCGGTGAAGGTCATAAAATGCCAAGTCATTGACAACGCAACCAGAGATGTCAGAGTTATCCTGGGTTTAGATGTGGAGAAGGCTTTTTACAATGTGTCTCACCTTCACATTCTGAATGTCATATCGGAGCTCAACCTGGGTGCTACCTTTCATAGCTATATACGCTCCTTTCTCAAGGGGAGGCAGGTGACACTCAAGATTGGTGATCTCAAGACAGGAAGTCGAGCTTGGACCTAGGGGCGCGCCGCGAGGAGCAGTGGTGTGACCATTTCTCTTCGACATAGCAATGAGGGGTCTCTAGGAAAAGCTCTGTGCCATTGGTGTGGCCAGTCAGACGCTTTATGCAGACGATATTGACCGTTTTCACGGAGCAGTTTGTTCTAGAGGAACGAGATAGTGTTTTCGGCGGCGCGCCGCCCGTGGCCTCAGCGACTGCGCACGAATACGAAACCATGTAGTCTCCGGGTTCTCTCAAGCCGCCTTTGTCCCTAAGGCTTAGGCTTGACGGCCAACTCCCTTGTGCTTGCCCTGTACTACCGGGGTTCGGCGGTATCAGGACTGGCAGAAACACGACAACGCACGATAGTGTAACAAGTACAAACAGGGTTTATTGCTCCAGGAGGAGTTCGCTTGGAAGCAGGCTATAGAGTCGACCTCGACGTTTGTCGGGGTCGAGCGTGGTCGAACGAGGTAGGGCACGACAAAGGAAGGGAACAAGATGGTTACCTGAGCTCCGTCCTTCGTCGCGGCTCGCAGTCGTCTCTACCGTCCCCGGCGTGCGCCGGTCGCGCCGATCGCGACCGCCCCGCCTCGTTCTGGGCTCGGTCCAATGGGCGCGGGACTCCGCGGCCACGTGACGGTCTACGTATGTGACCGGTTCGAAGGGAGGGGGTGAGCTCGCGCCGCCGGGAAGCCGCCTGGCCTTCCCGAGCGGGAGAACCGTGCAAGGAGCGTCTGCTCTACTCGCGTCTCCTGGCGCGCCTCTGGACGTGCGGAATTATCGGTTTCCATAATCCCCACAACCATTACCGCTTCTACCTTGCTTCTGTGCGATCAGCTGTCGGAAATCGGAGCTCCTGTCTCAGTTCGGCAGCAGTGCACTACGGAGCCACATCTAAATATTGCCTCTGGTTTTGCAGCCCGCAACCGGACTAGATCAACGTGCTATCGCCCCTTCTGACGTCTGCAGTGCCGCGTGTGTCTACACCACAGCAGTGATCGGAATCATATGGCCGGAGCTACTCTTCTGCGACTGCGCAGGGGTTGGACGAGCGCCGAACCACAGCACAGAACCGTCAACGGAGCGAGCCCCTGTCTCAGTTCGGCAGCAGTGCATTACGGAGCCACATCTAAATATTGCCTCTGATTTTACAGGTGAGCGGAATATTCTTATTTAGCCAATAAGTCATAGACTCTGTGCACTGCTGCCGAACCTATCAGCTTTCTTGTACTTGTTTGATTCTTGTTGCTGGTGTTTGTTAGTGCATTGACGTAAACTTTTGTTGTGCACTGTCGAAAGAGGCTAAGGCCATTGAAGATTTCAGGTGGGAGCTCAGAGCAGACTTGAGGAGCATAAAAGATGAGTTTCAAGAGGTCACTGAGCTGAAAGCAGAAATACAGCAGGTTCTAAAACTAAACCAGGATCTTCGCGCTGAGAATGCCAAGCTGTCATGAAGAATTGAGGAACTGGAACAATATCAACGTTCAAATAACATTGAGATAAAGGGCATTCCACTTGAAGGCGAACCACTGGTCGTTGTGAGGCAAATTGGCGAGCTGATCAAGGAAGAGGTCTCAGAGGCTGATATCAACATCTGCCACCGAATGCCTACTGCTCGACATGATGAAGCCTGATGATGATTATTGTGGTTTATTGGCGCAAGGGCCAGATGTGGCCAAAGAGCGCCAAGACAATGGTAGTGGTTTGATAGTGGTACATGAATAGTGAACTATATGAACACTAGATGTGACATGGCTGTAAAGGGGCCTAAAAACAGTCGCTGTAAAGTGCGTAAAATATATACGTAATAAGATTATGGCAATGACTGATTATGTGTACTATGGACATGAAAAATGCATTGCGAAGGAATGATGCGATTTACAAAATAATAAAGATGCTAGACTTGGCCAGAAGCACAAGTGCCTAAACAGAGCCCTTGAAACACACTGGAGGTATGTGCTATAAAAAGAAAAGAACTATCACAGCAGTATCCTCTGGAGAGAGGATGTGCTATGAACTTATTGGGCTAATAACATGTAGCACAACATCTTTCAAGAATGCGAGGACTGCATTGGTGCTAAAAAGCGGTTCTTTACCGAGAAACATAGCGGGATGGAGAGGGACACAATAGCGATATGCTAGCGGAAAATGTTTGTTTCTTTCTCTTTCGGCTTCCCGACACTCCAAGAGGACGTGGAGGACGGTGAGCCTCTCGCCACATCTACCACAGGTAGGAGGATCATTGCCATTCAAAAGAAAATTGTGAGTACCATATGTGTGTCCTATTCTGAGACGACAGAATAGGACATCAGTTCGTCGTGTTTTAGTTGTACAGGGCCAGAACCCTACCTGTGGCTTAATCAAGTGGAGCTTATTATTTGCTTCGGCGTCCCACAACCGTTGCCAGTGGCTTCGCAGTTTGTTTCGTAGGAAAGGCTTCAGATCTGTGGAGGGAATAGTAGTGGCAGGATTAATAGCTTGCGATGTAGTTGATGTGGCCAACTGGTCTGCTAGCACATTGCCCTCGATGCCTCTATGACCAGGCACCCAGCATATTATTACATGTCTATGAGATTGGTAAATGTCACACAAGAGTGAGTAAAGCTCGATAACAACAGGATTCTTATGCTTTTGTAATGTTAGCGCTTTTACAAGACTCAACGAGTCTGTGAATATTATTGCCTTTTCTAGTTTCAATTTGTCTATATGTTTCACTGCAGAGAGTACTGCGTAGGCTTCTGCTGTGAAGATACTTGTTAGGGGGTTCAATACGTCAGATTTAGAAAAAGAGGGGCCAACAGCCGCATAAGATACGCCAGCATGGGACTTGGATGCGTCGGTGTAGAATTCTGAGCACGAGTACTTAGATTGAAGTTCGCGGAAATGCATTGCAATTTCGAGCTCGGGTGCGTGCTTTGTGACCTCTACAAAGGATAGATCACACTCTATCACCTGCCACTCCCAGGGCGGTGGCATCTTAGCTGGAGGCATTAGGCTATGTTCTAGAAGTGGGACATCTATCTTCGCTGAGTTCTCTTACACGCAGTGAGAAAGGCCGCCTCACAGAGGGTCGATTATAGAAAAGCGTTGCACACTTCAAATCATTAATGGTTACAGAACAAGGATGTTCCCAATCGGAGTGCACTTTGAGAAAATAAGTGAAGCTGATGTATGTTCTCTGGAGATGGAGTGACCACTCATTGGATTCTACGTATAAGCTTTCGACGGGGCTTGTTCTGAATGCGCCAGTGGCCAGGCGGATGCCTAGGTGGTGGACAGGATCTAGCATTTTTAGCGCGCTCGGGGCGGCAGAGTGATATACTACGGCACCATAGTCCAATCGTGACCGAATGAGGCTCTTGTAAAGATTCATTAGACACTTCCTGTCGCTGCCCCAGGATGTGCGAGATAAAAGTTTCAGTAAGTTCATTGTTTTCAGGCATTTCGCCTTGAGATGTTTTATGTGGTGGGTGAAAGTAAGCTTAGAGTCAAGTATGATGCCTAAAAACTTGTGTTCTTTGTTCATAGGTATTTGTTGTCCATACATTTCGATAGTAGTTTCTGCAACGAGACCGCTCTTCCCAGTGAAAAGAACACAAGAACTTTTGTGGGGGTTTACTTTGAACCCGTTTTCGTCTGCCCACTTAGACACTTTGTTCAACCCCTGCTGTACTTGTCTCTCGCAAACTGCGAGGTTACAGGACTTGAACCCTATTTGTATATCGTCCACATAGATGGAATAAAAAATGGCGGGTGGTAACGAAGCACGGATTGTGTTCATTTTAACGATAAAGAGTGTGCAGCTGAGCACACCACCTTGGGGTACACCAGTTTCCTGCACAAAAGGTCGTGATAACACATTGCCAATTCGCACACGGAATGTGCGATTCAGCAGATAACTCTCAATCACATTTAACATATTACCACGTATACCAAAGTGGGAGAGGTCTCTCAGTATTCCAAACCGCCATGTGGTGTCGTAGGCCTTTTCCATGTCTAGAAATACAGACAGAAAGAACTGTTTGTGAATAAAAGCTTCGCGTATCTGTGCCTCAATACGTATCAAATGGTCAGTGGTGGATCGACCCTCGCGAAAACCGCACTGGTATGGGTCAAGCAGTTCGTTTGATTCTAGGAAATGTAGTAGGCGGCGGTTTATCATTTTTTCGAAGACTTTGCAGAGACAGCTAGTTAGTGCTATAGGTCGGTAACTCGAAACAGACGATGGATCCTTGCCCTGTTTCAGGATAGGAATTATAATGGCCTCTTTCCAGGCAGACGGTATCTCGCCGGAAGACCATACAGCGTTGTAGAGGGAAAGGAGGGTTTTCTGTGTTTCATGGGGAAGGTGCTTCAGCATTTCATATATGACACGGTCAGCACCTGGTGCAGAATTATTGCAGCAGTTTAGTGATGCCTGTAGCTCAGCTAATCTTAATGGTTCGTTATATGCCTCGTGTTTTTTGCATTTTCGTTCCAGCTTCTGTCCTTCTATTCTGGCTTTGTATCGTTTAAATGTTTCTGAGTAGTGCTATGAGCTGGACACATGTTCAAAATGTGCGCCCAGGAAGTTCGCTTGGTCTTCCAAGCTGTCGCCCTGTGTGCTTACCAAAGGGAGTGAATATGTTTGTCGTCCTCTTCCGTTATTTACCCTGTTCCAGACTTTGGATTCATCTGTATACGAGTTTATACCTGATAAAAACTTCTGCCAGCTCTATCTTCTGGCCTGTCGGCGCGTTCTCCTGCCTTGGGACTTTACCTTCTTAAAATTGACAAGATTCTCCGCAGTAGGATACTCACGTAGCAGCCCCCACGCTTTGTTCTGTTTCCTACGAGCGCTCCTACATTCGTCGTTCCACCATGGGACACGGCGTTTGCATGCCACACTACTGATTTGCGATATGCATTTAGAAGCGGCATCAATTATGAAGGTAGTGAAATACTCCACAGCAGCATCAATTCCTAACGAAGACATGTCAGCCCAGGAGATACTACTAGTAAGAGTTCGAAATTTCTCCCAATCCGCTGTATCAACCTTCCATCGAGGGGCTTGTGGTGAGGACTCATTTTCTTTGGTTGTTCTCAGTAGTATTGGGAAGTGATCGCTCCCGTAAGGATTTTTGGTAACTTCCCATTTAAGTTCAGAAAATAGAGACGCGGAAGCTATGCTCAGATCAATAGAAGAAAATGTTCTGTTTGCAATACAGTAAAATGTAGGTTCCTTTTTATTCAGGAGGCACGCACCAGACGAGAAAAGAAATTGTTCAACAAGACGACCTCGCGCATCGATACGAGAGTCGCCCCACAGACCGCTGTGCGCATTAAAATCGCCAAGAACAAGATAAGGTTCTGGCAATTCGTCTATAAAGGACTGAAATTCATGTTTGTGTAAGTGGTAATGTGGGGGTATGTAAAGCGAGCAAATGGTGATGAGTTTGTTTAGAAGAACAAGTCGAACTGCCACTGCTTCAAGGGGCGTTTGTAGCTGCAAACGTTGGCATGCTATGCTTTTGTGTATTATGATGGCAACACCGCCTGATGATGCGAGAGCATCATCGCGATCTTTACGAAACGTAACATACTGTCGGAGAAAGTTTGTATGTTTTGATTTTAAGTGTGTTTCTTGTACACATAGCACTTTTGGATTGTGTTGGTAAAGGAGTTCTTGGATGTCGTCGAGGTTCCTAAGAAGGCCTCTGACGTTCCACTGCATAATTTGCGTGTCCATAGTGAAGGTAAGTTGGTGCTGTGTGTACGAAGAAGAACGTGTTTTAGCCTACAGAGCCGTTTGCGGCCCTGTAATTTTGGTTCTGTCTTTTCTAGAGCGGTCCAAAGAATTTGGCCGCTCTTTAGGTGCTGACTGCACCACCTTGCTTGGAGTAGTGTCCATAGCCTCTTCCGAAGCGCTGGACACTCGCTCTAACGAGCGATGTGTACGTCCTGTAGCCTTCGCCTCGAGGGACGAAGGCTGTGCCTTCACCAGCCCGGAGGCCGATGGGTCCTCCTTAGCCTCTGAGCTGCGATGGCTGCTGCCAGCGCTAGTGGAGGCCTCTGGTGTGGCCGATTTCGAGAAGGGCAGGGCAGCCTTAGCTGCTCCCACCATGGGGGCGGGTGGCAGTCGCCTCAGTACGCTGCGCGTACCTTGGGCGACCGCCGGGGTCCGTCGTGATGCTGCCCCCTGTTGCACCGCTTCGGCAAAAGAAGTTTTCATGGAAAATGAAGGCGAAAGACGCTGTCGTGCTTCCCGGAAAGTGATATTCTCTTTGACTTTGATCGTAATTATCTCTTTTTCTTTCTTCCAGGCTGCGCAAGATCTTGAATATGCAGGGTGGCTGCCATCGCAGTTTGCGCAATGGGCCTCAGCAGTACATTCATCAGCAGAGTGATCTTTTGCAGCGCATTTCGCACAAGTTAGTTGTCCTCGGCAGCGTTGAGAGGCATGGCCAAACCTCTGACACTTGTAGCAACGTCGTGGATTTGGAATGTAAGGTCTTACACGCAGTTTAAGGTAGCCTGTTTCTATTGCATCTGGGAGTGTGCTAGAGCCAAAAGTAAGTACTATGTGTTTGGTTGGTAGTTCTTTGTTGTCGCGCCTGATTTTTATGCGTTGTACATTTATAACGTTTTCTTCTTTCCATCCATTCAGGAGTTCTTCGTCAGTCAAATCCATGAGGTCGCCGTCTGAAACCACACCCTTGACGGTGTTCATTGTTCGGTGTGCAGTCACAGATATGGTTTTATCGCCAAAAGCCACCAGGTTTGTGAGTTTCTCGTACTGTATTTTGTCTTTTACCTCAATCAGAAGGTCACCACTTGCCATCTTGGTGGCTTTGTAGCCACTTCCAATGACCTCCGTGAGACATTTTGACACTAAGAAGGGTGAAATGTTTGTCGCTTTTTTGTCGGCGCTTTCACAGTGAATCACGTGGAAACGTGGAAAAATTTCGGTGGCCTTTGTGAAGAAGTTGAATGATTCATCGGTGCGCCCTCTTTTTATGAGAGGGCGATCAGGGAGTTTGGGGCATGAGGAAGCCATACAAATTAAAGTGACTTCGGCAGCGGTGCCAGCCGCCCACCGCGGAGCCCAACAAGGGGACGCGACAGGGTTGTTATGAACAAGACCTGCCAACGCCAGCTGTACACAACCACTATAACCAAATATGATATAACCAAGGTTGGCTATCTCACACAAGGTTAACCCTAGCTGCCTGGAAAATCAGAATATAAGAAGTAAGAAGGAGACAGGAAAGATTGAAAGTGAGAGAGAAAGACGAAGATTTAAGAGGAGGATAGGAAAAGGCAACTGCCGATTTCCCCTGGGTGGGTCAGCCCATGGGTGCCGTCTATGTGAAGCAGAGGCCGAAGAGGTGTGTTGCCTCCGCCGGGGGGCCTTAAAGGTCCAAACACCCGGCCTCGGCTCAACCCCCAGGATCCCCCTTTCCCCAGACACGGCTAAGCCGCGCACGGCTACACGCGGTAGGGTCCAACTCCCATGTGCTCGGGTCCGTGGTGTCGATGATGAAGCAAGTATCATTGTTCGGTTTGTTCACAGAACCAAGAGGAATGCCTTTCTCAGCAAAGCTAAAAAAGCAGAATGGATACAAAGGCACTGGGCTTTCAATCGTCCTCAAAGGTGTTCGTAAACGAACACCTCACACGGTATGGCGAACGACTTCTTGGTGCCGCAGTAGAAAGGAAGAAGGAATTGAGATGGCGGTTCGTATGGACGGCTGGCGGCAAGGTGTTCGTACGCAAGGACGAAAACTCACCAGCTGTCCGAATCGCCAGTATGGAAGACGTTGATAAGATGACAACGTGAGCGCCATGGCTTACTTCCCTTTTTTTACAGTTAGTTTCACCGTATGAACTGCACATATTATGATATCCAGTCGTTCAATAAATTAGTGCCTCATACCAATAAACTGCTAAAAATGTTTCACCTAAACGTGCGGAGCATAAAAAACAAAGAGGATAAACTGAATTGCTTATTCGGGTCAATCGCGCACAATTTTGATATCCTACTGTATTGTGAAACATGGCTTACTGTGACGGACCCGAGCACACGGGGGTTGGACCCTCCCACGTGTAGCCGTGCGTGGCTTAGCCGTGTCTGGGGAAAGGGGGATCCTGGAGGTTGAGCCGATGCCGGGTGTTCGGACCTTTAAGGCCCCCCGGCGGAGGCAACACACCTCTTCGGCCTCTGCTTCACATAGACGGCACCTCCAGACTGACCCACCTGGAGGAAATCGGCAGTCGCCTTTTCCTGTCCCCCTCTTCTATCTTTTATCTTTCTCCCTCACTTTTCCATCTTTCCTGTCTTCTAGTCACTTCTTCTCACTTCCGAATTTCTGGGCGGCAAGGGTTAACCTGGTGTAGCTATCCAACCTTGGGTATTTTATATTAGGTTATAGCGGCGATGCATAGCTGGCGTCTACAGGTATTCCAACCTTGTAGCGTCCCCTTGTTGGGCTCGGTGGTGGGTGGCTACCATCGCCGCCGAATTTTCCAGTTTTATATGGCAAACCCTTTTCCCCCGCTGCCTGATCGCTCCCTGAAAAGGGGGCGCACCGACGAAACCTTCAACTTCCGCATGAAACCAATAGAAACATTTCCCAAGTACCATGTGATACATAGCCAAAGTGAAACAAAGACTGTCCGTACGATATCCCCATTTGTGGTCGCAAAATCTCTTACAGAAGCAATTGGCACAGGTTACAAAGTAACTAAGATGGGAAGTGGAGACCTTCTTCTAGAAGTCCGTGACAATCTCCAGTACAACAAGCTGTCAAAACTCGTGGCGTTTGGGGATATTCCTGTCTCCGTGGGCCCACACCGGTCAATGAACACTGTGCGCGGCGTCATCTCTGATGACGACCTGCTTGAACTTAGTGAGAGTGAGTTGTTGGAAGGATGGCAAGAACAAAATGTGGTTAAGGTCCAAAGAATCAAGATAAGGCGCGACAATAAGGAAATCCCAACCAAACATGTTATCATTACCTTTGGTACAAGCAACCTCCCTGAGACGATTGAAACCGGCTACTGTAAACTGCGTGTACGACCGTACATACCAAATCCGCGCCGATGCTTCAAGTGTCAGCGTTTTGGGCATGGGTCGCAAAGTTGCCGAGGGCGATCTACCTGTGCAAAATGTGCATCTAAAGACCATTCCTCAGAAGTGTGCACTTCCACAAACCACTGTGCCAACTGTGACGGAGACCACCCCGCCTACTCACGAACATGACCGACATGGAAGAAAGAAAAGGACATAATAGAACTCAAAGTGAAACTAAACATCTCCTTTCCAGAAGCGCGCAAGCGTTTTTCTTCTTTCAATCAGTCTAATCCGTCCTACTCTGATGCGGCGCGCCGGGGGGCTGCACCACATCTTTCGGCGGCCGCCCGAGTCACACGGAGTGTGACAACGGTCACGCCATCAGCCCCCCTGGCAGGAGCAGCAAGCGCTGCTCCGCCCCCAACCAAGAAGGGCCAGCAGACTTCCGGGCCTGCAGGTCCCAGGGCCACTGCTCGTGCAGACAGGCCCGAAAAACCCCCCAGTGTGCTCGCCGAGCGGGCGGCATCCAGCGCCTCTGAAGAGGCGATGGAAGCAACCAACACTCCTCCGGTGTCTCAAACGCCGAAGGAACGGCGTAACTCCACAGAGCCCGCCGGGAAAAAAGAAAAATCACGTATCACGGGACCTGGAAAGGCCTCGTGAGCCTATTCGGTCTAGCTCTTGACACACAGCAATATACGCCTCCAGTATGGCTACACAAATAATACATTGGAACGTTAGAGGTCTACTCCACAATCTGGACGACATAAAGGAGCTCCTACACAAGTTCAATCCACGGGTTCTCTGTGTGCAAGAGACAAACCTCAATTCTACACACACAAACTTTCTGCGGCAATATGCCATTTACCGCAAAGACCGAAACGACACTCTCACCTCATCTGGCGGTGTCGCCATAATAGTCGATAAGGGTGTACCCTGCCAGCATTTAGAGCTTCAAACGCCTCTTGAGGCAGTTGCAGTCAGAGCAGTGCTCTGACTGCAACTGTAAGCTGCTTTCAATTACTTCTTTATACATTCCGCCAAGCTATCAACTCTCCAGAACAGAATTTGAAAGCTTTATTGCACAACTTCCGGAACCGTACATTGTCGTTGGAGACCTAAATGCACATAATACGTTGTGGGGCGACTCTCGATGTACGTTGTGGGGCGACTCTCGATGTGATGCCAGAGGGCGCCTGATAGAAAATTTCCTGTTATCTACAGGTGCATGTTTGCTAAATAAGAAACAACCAACCTTTTACAGCGTCGCAAACAAGACATTTTCATGCATAGATTTAAGCATTGCGTCAAGCACAGTCGTGCCCTACTTGGAATGGAAGGTGGTTAACAATCCATACGGGAGTGACCATTTTCCGATTATCTTAAAATTAACAAAACAAGACGAATGCTCACGACATGTGCCCCAGTGGAAAGTCGACTCCGCGGACTGGCAGCGATACCGAGACCTTACACATTTGACCTGGGATAACATTCGTATGCAAAGTATTGACGATGCAGTGGCATATTTAACAGCATTTATTGTGAACGCAGCGTCAATATGTATCCCGCAAACAAATGGATCGCCTTCTAAACGACGTGTTCCCTGGTGTAACGATGAATGTAGGGAAGCGCGAAAGAAACAAAATAAGGCTTGGAATAACCTCCGTGACTCGCCGACTACAGAACACCTTATCATCTTCAAGAAAATAAAGTCGGAAGGTAGAAGAACGCGCCGCCGTGCCAAAAGGGAAAGCTGGCAGAAATACATCTGCAGCATTAATTCTTATACAGACGAAAGGAAAGTCTGGAACAGGGTTAAGAAAATAAAAGGCCGCGAAACCCACCCTCTACCTTTAGTAAACACACAAGGAGACACACTTGAGGACCAGGCTGATTGTCTAGGAGCACATTTCGAGCACATTTCCAGTACATCTTATTACACAGATACATTTCTAAGATACCAGCGACAAGCAGAGCCACAACCTCTGGGTCGGAAAGGCACAGCCAATGAAGCATACAATCGTCCATTTAGCATGGCAGAATTTCAGGCTTCACTCAATTGTTGTAACAAGTCTGCTCCGGGAAGTGACCGAATACTTTACGAAATGATAAAACACTTACACCCTGAAACCCACAGAACACTACTGTCACTCTTTAACTCCATGTTATCTGCCGGCTACATGACGTCCGCCTGGAAAGAAGCAATCGTAATTCCTATTCTCAAAGAAGGCAAGGACCCTTCCTCGGCCAGTAACTATAGGCCAATAGCTCTGACAAGTTGTATATGCCAACTCTTTGAAAAAATGATTAACCGGCGCCTCGTCCCTTTTCTTGAAAGCAACAAAATACTCGATCCCTTACAATGCGGTTTCAGGGAAGGTAGGATCCACAATAGATCACCTCGTCCGCATCGAGACCAATATCCGTGATGCCTTTGTACACAAACAGTTTTTCCTATCAGTATTTTTAGACATGGAGAAGGCATACGACACAACTTGGCGTTTTGGAATTCTCCGTGACCTGGCTGGAATGGGAGTCCGAGGCAATTTGTTAAATGTGATTCAGAGCTACCTCTCTGATCGCACGTTCCGTGTTAGAGTTGGTAACGTTCTGTCTCGACAATTCACGCAGGAGGCTGGTGTACCACAAGGTGGTGTGCTGAGCTGTACTTTATTTATTGTCAAAATGAACTCGCTCCAAACTGTCATACCACGTACAATGTTTTATTCTGTATATGTGGATGACATCCAAATGGGTTTCAAATCATGTAATCTTAGTACCTGCGAGCGACAAGTACAGCTTGCCTTAAATAAATTGTCTAAATGGGCGGATGAGAATGGTTTCAAGCTAAACCCGCAAAAAAGTACATGCGTACTCTTCTCCAACAAGAGAGGTGTACCACCAGATCCCGCTATATACCTTCATGGGGAACGTCTATCTGTAAGCTCCGAGCATAAATTCTTAGGTATCATCTTAGACAATAAACTAACCTTTATTTCCCATCTGAAGTACCTTAAAGCGAAGTGCCTCAAGACTATGAACCTGTTGAAGCTGTTGTCACGGACATCCTGGGGAGCCGACAGGAGATGCCTCCTAAGCTTGTATAAAAGTCTAATACGATCACGCCTTGACTACGGAGCCATAGTCTATAATTCTGCTACACCTAGTGCTTTGAAAATGTTAGATACTATCCACCACTTGGGTATCCGCCTTGCTACAGGCGCCTTCAGGACAAGTCCTGTACAGAGCCTGTACGTTGAATGTAATGAATGGTCTCTACACTTCCAAAGGACATATTTAAGCTTCTCCTATGCCTTGAAGGTGAAATCAGATGTAGGTCATCCGTGCCATTCAATTGCTCTGCGATTTGTCCACGACCAGGCTGTTCCATAACCGCCCAGCCACTAGGCCTCTGTCCCTCCGGTTGAAAGCACTGTCCGAAGAAACAGGCGTCCCTCTTCTAGAGAATGTGCTAATGGCTCCTACTCGGCTTCCACCGCCTTGTGAGTGGCAGACTATCGAATGTGACATCTCTTTCGTAGAAATTTCAAAACAAGCACCTGAGGAACATATACACTCACATTTCCTTGAGCTTCAGGAGAAATATTCCAGTGCTGAGTTTTACACAGACGCTTCAAAGTCTCCTACCGGTGTTGCTTACGCAGCTGTAGGACCATCGCTTTTAATATCCGGTACACTTAACCCACATACCAGTATTTTTACGGCTGAAGCCTACGCGATCCTCTCTGCAGTAAAACACATAACTGAAGCGACTCTCACTAGGGCTGTTGTGTTCACGGACTCTCTGAGTGTAGTCCGAGCCCTAATGAGTTTACGAAAACATAGAAACACTGTCTTTAACGAACTCTATGCATTGCTATGCTCAGCTTATATGGGCAAACAAGTAATCATCATATGCTGGGTACCTGGACACAGTGGTATAAAAGGCAACGAAGATGCTGACGAGAACGCCACCTCGGTAGCTTTTAGCGACACTGACATAAACATACCCATTCCGGCCACAGACATTAAACCATACTTACGGCATAAGCTGAAGAAGCACTGGCAGAAAGAGTGGGATACCCAGGTAGCCAATAAACTGCACTTGATCAAACCTAAATTAGGGCACTGGATATCCGAAAAAACAGCACGATACAAAGAAGTGCTCCTTTGTCGATTAAGAATAGGTCACACCTTCGGCACCCACTCTTACCTATTGACTGGAAGTGATCCTCCATCATGTCGAAGGTGTGGCGACACCCTTACGGTGCTCCATGTCCTAGTCCAGTGCAGAGAATTAGAAGCTGAGCGTAAAAAGTACTTCCGTTCTGCGTATCGCCAGCAAATTCCACTTCACCCAGCATTTTTTCTTAGTAACGAACCGCTTTTTAACCTGGAAACAGTTTTTAGCTTTTTAGATGAAGTGAACGTCTTAGAAATAATTTGGCCGGGTCATATGTAGCAAAGCCTCGCCTTCGAGGCTGTAGCTGCAGTGACATTAGCCTTTATAGAACATGCTTCTGAGCTCTCTACTTCAAGAGCCCTGTGGAGACAGTAGTTATTGTATGTCTTTATTACATCAGTTTATCGTAGTGAAACATTTATGCACTTTTTATTTTGTTATAAATCATTGTCATTATATTTTACGCAGTTTACAGCGACCAGTTCTTAGGCCTCTTTACAGCCAAACTACATTTACACTTGTAACTCAATTTAATCACTTCATTTATAATACATGAACAATTCATTACCATTTGTCATGGCGCTCTTTGGCCATACTTGGCCCTTGCGCCATTAAGCACCACACATCAATTGGCTTACTGTGAATGATAACCCCCCGTACTGTGAAAATTACACATAACATGGGTTAGTAAGAACAAAGTGCAGAGGAGGTGGCGTGGCTGTCTATGTTAAACAGTACCTTGTACATGAGATAATTCCAGAATTTTCACTTGTAACGAATAATGTAGAATGTGTAATGGTACGCTTAGAATATGTCACAGTTGTGGTTATGTATCGCCCACCGTTGGGAAACAAACTGATGTTCTTTGATTTCCTAAAACAGGTACTACATTTCCTGAGCCATTCGTCCTCCCCTTTATCATAATGGTGACGTAAATATAAATATGTTGTCGGACGACATATCATCCAGACAGTTTGCTGGCCTAATCAATTCGTTCATGTGCACTAACGTAATCTCGGAACCCACGAGGCTAACGGCGCAAACGGCTACCTTGCTTGATATATGCATAACGAATGTACACCCAACTGACTGCCTTGCGGGACTGTTATCCGCTGAGATAAGTGATCATCTGCCTGTATTTTGTTTCATTCCTTACGCGCCCAAACGAGGGGAAGGAGGAAAAAAAGCTCAGATACGTAGTTTTCACGCAAGCGCATTAGACTATTTCCGTGCTCTGATCCTATCAACAGACTGGTCATGTGTATTTGAAAAACAAGATCCAAATGCCGCATACGAATTGTTCTTTCACAAAATGATTACGTGCTACGACCAAGCGTTTCCGTTGAAATTGTGCAATCAAAGGAGCAAGAAAATACGAAAACCCTGGATAAATGCTGCTTTGTTAAAAATGATAACAAGAAAAAACAAAATGTATCACTTGTTTGTAAAATGCAGAAGTGCGCAATTGTTCACCGATTTCAAAAAATACAGAAATAAGGTCACCGGTGAATTAAAGCAAGCAAAAATTAAGTACTATGAACGGTTATTTGCTAAAATGAAAAATGACCCTAGGAAAGTCTGGAATGAAGTTAGAGACTTAGCATCTACGAAAAGAAAGAACACGGAGATAAACATAAAGACAGCCACTGGCGTGTTGACAGGCAGAGAAGCAGCAGCTGCTCTGAATGAATATTTCGTCTCCAGTACCCAGCTTCCCGACAGGGGGGAACCCATGGCCACATCTATAGTGAACAAATTCAGTCTTGCTAACTCAGTGATACTTACACCTGTCACACCTGCTGATGTTGAGCAACTACTGTTTAAAGTAAAAAACGTCTCTGCTGGGTATGATGATGTGAAACCAGTCCCAATTAAATATATTGTGGGCATAATAGCACCTGTCATTGTTCACATCATAAAAAGAATGTTTGAAAGCTGCATATTTCCTGATTGTCTAAAAATAGCACGTGTACGTCCTATTTACAAAGGAGGTGATAAACATTTAATGACAAATTTCCGGCCGATATCTGTTTTACCTGTTCTGTCAAAGGTGTTCGAGAGTGCCTTGAATGTTAGACTACAAACTTTTTTCTATAAATATAATGTAATCAGTGACATGCAGTATGGATTCCAAAAAAAAAAAATCTTGCGAAGCAGCTCTTCTTAATATCAAACATAAAATAATAACAAATATTGAAAGTAGAATCTATACATTAGGTTTACTTGTAGACCTTCGGAAAGCCTTTGATTCAGTATGCCACAGTTTATTAATTAGCAAATTGGAACAGTACGGTGTACGAGGTATCGTATTGGAACTTTTACGACATTACTTAACCAATCGCTATCAATATGTCAGCATAAATAATGATGTTTCATCTTACGCTGAAATCATAAAGGGTGATCCACAAGGATCAATACTTGGACCTCTTTTGTTTATAATATGTATTAATGATCCGTGTGACATCCCCGAGTCTCCTGAATTAGTTATGTATGCAGATGATACTAACATATTCTTTAAAGCTGCCACTGTAACAGATCTCGAATTGAAAGTTAACAATTATCTGAAGCAATTCTCTTGCTGGTTACAACAGAATAAGCTACAAATGAATTCTTCTAAAACAAAATATATGATATTTGCTCCTACTAATAAACCACATAACTGCAATGCGGCTATTCTTTTTGAAGATAGGCTGATAGAGCAGGTAAAATGTCAAAAATTTCTCGGAGTGTGGTTCCAAGAGGATTTGGCCTGGAACACACACATCGACAAACTTGGTATGGAACTAAGCAAGACTGTTGGTTACTTATACAGACTTAGCACTCTGGGACCTCCATGGTTGAAAATTTCATTGTACTACGCACTCTTTTATTCTAGATTAACCTACTGTATATTAATTTGGGGCACTACTTCGCAAAAAAATTATAATAAATTGATAGTACTGCAAAAAAGAGTCTTACGTGCATTCGAGGGATACTATGGCCTTGTACAGAACTTTAGAACCACACCATTTTTTATAAAACATTCTATATTAAAGGTAAACCAGGTGTATTATTACAAGGTGCTGCAATATATTAAACAAAACAAATCACAGTACATGCATAACGTACCTACCAATGCGCACTACAGCCTTCGACAACATAACATGAGAACACCAAAAGTAATAACTAATTACGGAAAACAACTAGTCAGTTACCAGGCACCTTCACTACTAAATCGCCTACGTGATTTTGAAGATGAAATTATGGAATGTTCGAATAAATCATACAAAACTTTTCTCATTCTGAACAATATTGAGTTTGTCTGATTAGAACCGCAGTATAAATTGTCAGTGTTTTGTTTCTTTTGTTTTCAGGTTGCAGTTGGTCTGAAACAAAATGTATCATACTTTGAGTATTCTGTCAGTTTTTCATATTTCTTGTAGACATGTTCTGTTTCACGAAAATAATATTCTGTCTCGCGACGCTCCAGTTGATTTCGGTATGTTTGTATGATACATGTTGCTGCGTACGGCCTGCGTGCCGAATTGTTGTGGGAGCACAAGCCTTTGTCAGGCCACATGGCCTTTAGCTTCTGCTTCCTTTTTGTTGTAAACAGGAGAAATAAACTCATTCATTCATTCAAATGCAACTGAGTTTTCGCTATCACACTGTGCTCCAATCGTGCTAGATTGAATCATATGGATTGAAGACGTGCGTAGTAGTTGGCTGCAAAAATAGTGAATGGCATATTAGGGAATGTAATGAATATGTGGGGCCAAGTTTGCTGACCGCTGCTGCAATTGTCCGTACGTGTTTCCGGCACTTCGAGATGTACGGCTCTCCTCGAAGATACACAAATTTGCTCATCCGCCTGCGTTCTATCGCTAACCTTCAAAGAAAGGGTTTCAGCCCCGGCACGTCGGCAAGAGTGAGTACTGCTCGTTAAACAATGATAGCGCCGCCTCCTGTCATACTATAGGTTTCGCGCACAGTATTTAGGCACATCTACCCCAACCAGCACGGAAACTTACACCCACTCTTTCGCCAACGTGTCAAGAATAAGTGAATGGGCGCACACTTGAATATATGCGCACTATATACGCACAATAAGTGACGGACTACACCGATGGCGCACGAATGCTCGAATCAGAATGTTTCGTGACGGTCCACATCAGTCAGCGAGTTACTGGCTCTAACATATATTTGCTACAAGGTATTACAATGTACAAACCAGCTACGTTTCAAACCTTTGGAGCAGCAAGAACAAATTCATCGGAACTGAGCACACCCGTGAGCGATTAGGCAGAAAATAATCAGATAGGGGCTGCACCGAGGAACTTCGCTGAGTCAGAAACTGACAAGGCACTGCTTCAAAATACTTGCCGAATAAAGAACAAAGAGCAAAACACACTAATCCTGGCTGAATTCATGAGCGGAATGTTTGAATAGCTTAGAATACATATTTAGCCCCGCTTCTAGAACAAGCACCATATACGCTGCTTGCGCCGTTTGGACGTAGCTTAATCAGCTCCGACAGCGCTTTTGCATGTTCGCTGAAGCTGTGATCAAAGCTTCGTGTCGTCCACCTAGTCACAGTCTACGATATGTTCGAAAACAGAGGTTTTCTAAGCCGCGCTGGCGTCATACACTTCCATTGTAAACAAGGAGGCAACGAAGGCAGTTGAGGCAAGCAATGGGCGCGTCACCACGTGATGAAACATCGCAGCGCCCACGGGATCTTCGCGAAAAGGGTCAATAACAATCTGGGTCACTAAAAGAAGAGAACGGGAGGTTGAAACAGGCGTCCAGACGGCACTCGATGAGGTCGAGTCATATCTGGAAAACACGGGATTGAGATGCTCGAATAGTAAATCCGAGCTACTCCTTTACAGGCCAATCATAAAGGGCCCAAGGGTTGGAAGCCGCTCTCGGACATTGATATCATGCTAGTTAAACGTGATGGAAGCCTCATTCCCAGAGTCGACTCTATCTGTGTATTAGGCATGGTTATTGAATCCAATGGGCCCAATAACCTCACGTTGGCTAGAATCACCACGAAAACAGAAAATGTAATTAGGCTCATCAATATTCTCTAACAGAAGGGAAGACTTGAACAAAAACAATCGACTTAGGCTTTTTCACGCCTTCCTTAAGAGTCACATCATTTATGTAGCAGCTATGCACAATTCTGAGAAAAGGAAGTTGAACATCCTCATTCGGAAAAGCAACAAAAAGGTACTCGGCATCCCCATAACCGCCAGTACAGAATGCCTCTACTAACTGGGCGAACACAATTCATTAGAGATCATCGAGTCGCAGGAATCGGCCCAACTGTCCTGCTCTTCAGCGGGGATAATAATTCTGGCAACCCTGGGCCTTAAACCAGTACTTGGTAAGGAGAGATGGCATCGAATCACTGACGAGCAAAGAGAAAGCATTTACGTTGCGCCAATCCCTCGTAATGAACACCAGCAGCACAATGGCGGAAGGCTCAGGGCCAGGGCGATTGCGATCGTGAAGAAGATCAAGGACGAACCCCAATTGGTCTGCTTTGTGGATGCGGCTCACTATGGCCGCTCGTCTCACTTTGCCATAGTGGTAACAGAAGCCATGCTGTTTCGGCAGTCTCGGTGGCTGGGACCACTTCTTCTAAAGCGGAGCAGGTTCCTGATGCTTTGGCTCATTTGGACGACAACAGAATGCAAATCTACACAGATTCTAGATCGGCTGTCAGGGCGTTCGCTTCGGGCGCCATCGCGAAAGAGGCCCATAGTATTCTCCGGAACAGCGCAATCACTCCACATACGATCACTTGGTTTCCTGCACACTTGGGTCTAAATCTGGACTCGCTCACAAACCTCAATGACATTGCCCAATCCCAGGCGAGCGTACTAAATCTCCGCGCGGGAGGAGGTGCCTTGTCACAATGCAACGTCCAAGAGTTCCGGGATCCTCTATTCAACTTTAATGAATTCACTAAACATTGCTATATGGAGAGAAGAATCTTTCCCCCACCACATAAAAAGCTCACAAGACCTCATGCTTGAGACTAGCTCCTATCCTAGCCTGGCCTTCATGCAATGTTTATTGCCGCGCGTTCTTAGCTCACAGTGTCCTAGCTGCGCGGGGGGGGGGGGGGGTACATGTAATTTAGAACACATGCTCTGGCGATGTCCCTCGTTACCAGAGGATTAGGACATCACTGAACAGAAGTGGAACTCGGCCATCAAGAGCTCGGCATACCATCATCAGCTTTGGGTTGTCCAAAGAGCCTGCGATGGGGCGGTTAGGTTGGTCCTAACCGTCCCCACGTGGGAGCGGCCCGCGGTACCACCCTAAGGGGCGGTGCTTCTCAGGATGCGTTTAATAAACCTCTTCGTACCTGTATCCGTATTGAACCTTTGCAAAAAATATACGGCATGAACATTATACATTGTCCATACGTACGTACGTTTAAATGCTTGTTTTTGCATCATATTTTGAATATTTTTAGCGTTACAAAAATGCGAGATAGCAACATGGCAGCGGCCTTGCCGCTGCCACTTTTCTCGCCGAGCTTTCCTTCTAGAGCTAGTATACTAACTTTATGGGTAACCAGCAAAAGCAAATACGTTTGCGGACCAACTAAAACTATCTGTTCAGCAGACGCAGCTCACTCACCTCCAGTTCAAAAGCGAAGTTCTTCCAGAAATGTATTGTTCCTTTCCCGCAAAGGTGTGGCGATCCTGGTTCCTCTGTAGGTACCGAAGCGTGCTAACCAGAAAGAAATAGTTGGGGCGCAGTTTATGCACGTTATCTCGACAGATCGGCAAACAAACAAACAGTAGAAGGCGCAGAACAATTGAAAGGTGCATCCTTCGCGAACAATCACAAACTATAATCTCGCAATTATTCGTTGCTCTAAACATATGAGCCTATACCTATCGTAGTCAAGTAAGGAACACGTATATAAAAAAATCGGGCTTAAAGACACAACTGTGATTCACTTGATTGAGGAACGCATTGCTTTTATTCAAGATCGCCACTTGCGTGTGTCCAGCATCATCCGAATCCATCTGAAGCATGCAATCTCTTACATTGTCGCAACTTTTCCTGTTACTATTTCTATATGACTTACTACCACCCTCGTGCGTTTCGTTGGTACCTATACAGTTTCGATTGTGTGGGGATGCGCTACTCTCACGCGTCCCCTGATGCTGTTTTCCCGGATGTCTCCTGTAGTCCGGCTTCTCCGCGTGGCTAAGCCCGGCGGCGGTCATGGCTAGAGTGACCTAGAATATGGGAGAGTGTCCAAAGCGCCGCGCGAATGCATGGGAGGAGCGAGGACGTTTTTGTGTGAACTCCCGCGCCGCGGCGCTGCTGTACCGGACCCGTGGGCTTTCTCAGCTGCGGAAGCCGCGCCAAGGCGGCGGGGGCGTCTGCTACGAGCCTGATATTTTGGTTGCTATTAGCCAACATCGCAATAATTTGGGATATGTTAAGTACCACGCCACCCCAAGGTAATACCGCAGTGACTCACCGCACAAAGAACGCGTTTTCCGGCCGTGAATACGGGTATTTTGTCTATTTCCTTGTAGCTCGTTTGGTCCGCGCTTACGCGGCTGTTTGAGTAACGCATTCCGCGCGCTTATTTCATTTAGTTATGCGTGGAATGAGCAACGTGAACGTGCTGCAGAAGAAAATAAGCTGGAGATCGCGATGACAACCAGGAGAACGTGGAAGAGATGGCTAGTTCATGCTAACGCTTTTACACCCTATCGTTCCCTTTCTATTATTTCATGCATTCGATTTGTTTTATAAGACTGCCTCCCGCGCTCTCCTGTTTATTTATTAAGGCGAAATCCTTAACAGCCTCTTAGGAAGCGTAATGTGTCCGTCGATGGGGCCGCGGCACCAAAAATAAATACAAACCGCGTAACTCTCGCGTCTCGTTCACTTGGTATATATATTCCAAAGTATAGCGTGGAAAGGCACAAATGTGTGACTAAGATGACTGATGGGTCATGGCATTAGTAACTTGACATACTTGCATTCACGTCGCGATTAACGGCAACGATATCACGTGTGGTGCAAACCCGCATTTTTCGGCCAGAAATCCCTCTGATGGTGTGGGTGTGACGATAAGAACGTGTTGAATGCCAATCTCGATCTCAGCGTGTCGAACTTGCTCATATATCATGAAGAACTGAGAGCACAGGAAAAGGGTAATCATAGTAATGATAATTTCTGGGGTTTTACATCCAAAAATCACAGTATGGCTATGAGAAACGCCGTATTTAAAGCCTCCGGTAATTTCTACCGCCTGGGGTTCTTTAACGTGCACTTATATCTATGTACACGGGTGTTTTATGCATTTCGCCTCCATCGAAACGTAAGCCGCCGTGGCCGGGAATCTAACCCGCGTCCTCGAGTTTAGCAGTCCAACCTACCAAAGCCACTTAGCTACCACGGCATGTAGGTAAAGGGTACGCAAGAAATATACGCGGCAAAAAACAAGACAAACCAAAACAATTTGAACCGCTAACAGTGCAACATTGTGTACGTATGCCTCATTTGATAATTACGAGCGAACGTCAGAAAACGAACGTGATGCTTTACGGATGTGCAACTCGTCTTTCGCCTTCTTGTATTGCAAGAGCGCAAACACTAAGCGAATTTTAACACGAAAGTAACTTTAGGAATATTTATTGCGTATGCTCGCTGGTTCGTACACAGCAAATATACTTACTGATAAATAATTACGTACTTCTAGTTACGTAATGAAAGAGGCAACTAATCACCAGAACATAAACTTATCATGTTTTACTGATTGAAGGTGACTATTTTAGGGATATGTAGAATCAATAGCGATATTTGTAGTGCATCAAAGATTGTAATTTTAAAGATGATTTTCCACTCAATATAATGCAAGCACAAACATCATCACGCGCCATGAATGCTTGTTAGTTTATGTAAAAAATTACACGTTAAGCAATAACTATTTTATCATGAGAAGTTATATGTTGGTAACTTCAGAGAGGATTCACGGATTAATAAAACAAGGCTATTGCTGCAATAACTTTTGCATAAGAAGTGAGTGGATAGCTAGGCCAGTAGTAGCTATCTATTCATTTCAATGTAGAAAAATATATAATTGTTCACGTTTTTTTTATGTTTGTTTACCTATTGGCTGGAATGGCTTTTCTTTCGAATGTCTGAATTTGAAACCACCTTTGCTCACGGTGAACCTTAAGGTACATCGTGCGCGAAGTTTGTATTGAAGCGATAGCGTACAGCAAGAATTGTTCGTGTACGCTATCTCTGAAGCGAAACAGGCCAACAATATTGCGGCGTTAGGGTCGTCTAGCTCTGCTCCTTCTCTTGTTTCCCTTACACCTTCTCACGGTGCTCTGCTCATAATAAAGTATTGCCGAGGCTAAAAAGTTATGAATAAATACATATGCATATGACTCTAAACCACTACTGACCGTGAGCCAAATGCGCGTAGTGGTGAGCGAAGCGGTAACTGCACGCGCCTAAGTATTTCACTTGACTGCGCGAGTAATTTACTTTTTTCGTTACTCTTTTTCTTGCAAGCATGGTGCTATTGCCCGCGTACCCATGCGAATAACGTTTCTTTTTTTACGTTCTTTCCTTGCGCGGGCTCATTTAGCGCGTTTCTACGCACGCGCAGTTATCGTAATACCGTTCCCGAACTCTAGCACCGGAGCTAGGCCGCGCTGATGAATTGGATACGTTAGTTTTTGCATTATCTTGCTGCCCAAGCACAAAGAAACGCTCACAGATGGGTAAGCTCCATGGAGCACCACACTGTTGAAGTTAAACAGAGTTTAAGTGCTTTGCGTGGAAAATCAACGCAAAAAACTACAGCGCTTAGCAGACGACCCTCGCTTCCCGCGCGCTTCGCGAGCGCGAAAAGCCCACGGGTCCGGAGCAGCAGCGGCGCGGCGCGGCAGTTCACAGAAAAAGGCCCTCGCCGGAGCCGGCGCTTTGGACACTCTCCCATATTCTAGGTCACTCTAGTCATGGCGGTTGCGGCGCATTGCGGGAGATGGCGCGAGTGTCGCGATGCTAACGCCGCCGAACGGCGGGGTGACGTGGGAGAGGAAGGTCGAGGGCGCTGTCTCTTTGGGTTGAAATCGGTGAGCGACGCGGACGTCCCGCGCGTGCGCCGATCCACGCTTTGCGAGACGTCTCGCGTGGCTCGGAGGGGGGCACCGGTATGGACGAACACGGATCGTTCGAGCGCGCCACCGTTCGCGTGACTGTACACGTGAACGACTGGGCGACGGTGTCACAGCATGGGGCGAACATATTCGCTCGCTATCGGGTCGCGGTGAGTCGGACTTCCTTGATTTGTCGCGCGCCCGTGTGAATGTTCTATTGGTTGTAATTCGGCTAGTGTGTATTAGTGTATGAAAGGTGCAGTAAATGCCCCTTTGATTGTTTACACTACTGTGTTGTCGTTCCTTTGTGCCAAGAGCATGTGAGCCTCGTGGGTGGTCCGAATTTCTTATGTAAATAGTTTCTTCTATCTGACTTCGGAAGTCGCGGCTCAGGCTGCCGGGTGGCGCATTTACATTCGCACGCCCGTACAGCCGGTCGATTGCAGCGCACCCGCGCGGCGCTAAAGGGAACTACAGATCTAGGTACTTGCTGGAGACGCGTCTTCGCGAACGCCCCTAGCTCTGTGAGTCCCTGCGCCCTAGCGCCGCCGCCTCCCCAGCTTTTGCGTGGCCTCCCGGAGCGCGCCGCGCTAATGGGCAGGCGGGCGCGTCGCCGTGGTCCGTCAGAATGATGCATTGAGTTAACGGTGTTTAAAACTGACTGGACACAATTTGTCACTTAGCTTGGATCTCAATTTCTTTCCCCTTTTAGTTCTAACATACGTTACCGCATACGGTAACGTGCGCACCACGTTTTGCGAGCCCAGCCGGACCAAGTCTAAACATTGCGAGCAAGTGGCGTCGGCCACAGAGTCCACGCCATGCGTGTCCGCGTCTCGCGTGCGTTTTTCACCATGGTAGGACCAAGGGACGAGTTAAATTTAATTCGCCTTCTGCGACGTGGCGAAGTGGCAGCAAGTATGACAGTCCCTCTAACCGGAAGCATAACCTTGAGCTGAACCGAACTTGTGGCCGTACCCTTCGTCCAGGCGAGTAATATTCTCAGGCCGAATGAGAAAAAAAAGATTCAAATAACCGAAAAAAAAAACAATATAAAGCGTGGCACAAAAAAAACACTTCCGGTTGGTGGCGCCATCTAGTGACGTACACTTTACTTAGAGGGGGCGCTGAGTTTTTATTGCAGTAACTAACTATATTCTACATATCTGCTGGTGTAAAGTGTCGACAGCGGTGCAACTTACAACAAACAGTCTTATTTTTATATATTGCTTCGACAAACACACCTACGTAACAAAAAAAGGTTTCACGTGTTGTTGGACAAAGCGTCACCACCAGCTTTGTGACTGGCGTCCACATTTGCCGTAACAGGCAATTCCGTAAAGAACAATACGTGTATAGACAAGCCAGAGCTTTCTAGTATCTGCCAAAATTAATATTTCGCACTCAGCGCATAGTTCTTGCATTCTGCAAGGCCTGAATGTTAGCCGTTATCATCATTATCAAGTTTCCGTACGCATCGAGCACACACGCAGCCCAAACGTATTCGGTCATAGCGGTACGTTACCGCACTTACGGTACCGTAACACGGCACTACTTAAACTTGACTAAACAGTCGCGACAGGAGTAAAGCAGCAATGTATTGTCTTCTTACCTGTTTACTAATGGCAAGAAACCAGGCTCTAGCACTGTGGCATAGTCAGAGAATAAAAGTTAAAGTTCTTTCAGGTATGACTCCGAGCTTGATGCTCTAACATTGGTCCACGATCGCATGCATACTTCCCTCCGACTTCATCATCGGCCAAATGTAATCACGTTTTAACACTTCGCCGGCGCACAAATGCCATGGTCGTTTTAACATTGACCATATGACACAAACGTAAGTCCGTATGGTTGTATACACTGTCGCTAATCGCGTCAAAATCACGTGTTTCTCTAGTTAATGCGCGTTCAATACCTGCGCTAGAACGCAACAGTCGGCTCGCCACGGCCGCACTAGAAAACGATCTCTTCTCAACGTGGTCGTCGTCGCGCTGTTTGCGCACGCACAGCTCCGTCCGCGCAAACGCGTTGTTCCACCTTGTATCGCTTCGTTTTATCTCAAACAATGCAAGATAGACATCGATTCCCGCAGTGTGCGCACCACCTGCTCGCGGCGAGTTGCCGAGCCTGGCCGAGCGAAGGCGTCCCCGCGGCTATGGCGGCGAGCGGGGACTAGGGGGCTCGACCAGGCCCCGGAAACTCTCGAGTTCACCAAATGGCCACAGAGGGCGAAAAATCAACCGCGGCGCGTTCCAGCACAAGCGCGCGAGTGGAGCTACTGTAATTTGGTCGCATACTTTAGTTTGTGCTTTCTCTGCTAGGGGCGCTAAACATGATGAATTTCTCGCTTTACATAATCAATTGACATAAACAACCGATGTCTTTGAACACGTTATCTTGCTTCATAAAAATGGGCAGTTGATTTTAACAAAATTTTACTGTTGAGACTGCTTTTTAGTCGTAGCGTCTACGTTTTTTTATGTTTCAGAGACCACCGACTGCAGACAGCCTATTGGTATTGATGTGTTTTCTGGCCGTTGGCGTTCAAATCGTGCGGCGGTAAAATATTTTCAGAAACGGTGATGGTTTCGTTCGCGCATCGTTGCATAGACTCGCTGTAAATAATCCTTCTCTTCGTAGCAATAGTGCCTCATTTAGTTTAGGCCAAATTGTCATAAAGAATGCCGCAGCGATCGAGTGAACACGCTTGAAGATACGTTTTCATGCCGTTGATCCGTTGGATCTCCACGCCTCGTAAGTACGCAAACCTATGCGTCATTGTGCGTTCTGTGCAATAATGGTCCGTCATTGCTACTTTGCTGTACGCCAAATAATTATTCATTTCTTCTGCAAGTGTTGTATACTCCCCCTGTCCTTGTTTTTTGCGCTTCGCTAGCAGTCTGCCGTACCAACAAGGCTGCATTTCTACCCTTAATTTGGTGGTGAATAGCTGTGGTGGTGAATGAATAAATCTCACTTTGTTCCATGGCATATCTGCAGTACCGTGCAGTGTGCGTGCGACACGTCTGAATCTGCGAATCACAGCGAGAGCACAACGAGCGCACACTTTCGTTTAAACGTGTAAACTTGTGTGAATGAATGGGGTTTTATGGGCCTAAACAAATCACGATTTGATTATGAGGCACGCCGTAGTGGGGGACTCCGGATTGCAATCACGTACTATTCGTCACTTAAATTTTTACGTTCAGTACGTTAATCAAGTGTGCACCCATCTGTAAAACCTGTACATTTTTTATAAGACGTCGTGGTTATTACAATTTCCCTGTCCATATGATCTGGCACATAAGGTTCAGAGACACATGCCTGTATGCTGACTTGCACTATAAAGGTAGCGTTGGTGCGGAGATTAGGAGAATTATTATACATGAAGAAGCACAGTTTTAAATGGCCGCCTTGTATAAAACTGTGCATGTGTGTGTGTGTGTGTGTGTGTGTGTGTGTGTGTGTGTGTGTGTGTGTGTGTGTGTATGTATGTATGTATGTATGTATGTATGTGCGTGTGTTAGTGTTTAACAAGGCTGCGCGCCCATAAAAGAAGAAAACGCAGAGTCATTCACCTTCACTTTCGAAGTGCGAAGAAACGTGCATGTGTACTCGAAGGAAAAAAAAGACTGCGACAACACGCAGTCCGCTCTGCAGCTTTGCACGCTGGAATTTGCATGGTGGAAACTACAAACAAAATAAGCCTGCCCTCACGTCTATCAGCTGGGCCCTTGACCCCACCCTCTACATCCCAGAAGTGTCCCCATTGTCAAGTATGTCTCGCTTTGCGAGCTTGCCCCAACCCTCCCAACTTTCCCACGATCAGGTCAAATCACCGTGACCAGCTTCAATGGTGTGAAGGGCAGACCGGGCGCCAGTAATTACTGTGTCTGCCTCCCTTCACTATTTACAGTAACTAGGCGGCGGCAGCCAGTTCCACCCCCTGGCTCAACGCGAGAGGAAGGATGTGCAGAATCTTTTTTTGGCTGTCTCGCGTGGTACATGGGGGAAACCAAAAATATAAAAGAAAGAATCAGACAACATTCAACCGAACACGCAGCGCCGTCGCCAAACATTCCGAAGACGCCGACCACAAGATTTTTTGTCCAAGAAACCCAAATCCTTCAAGGAGAGACAAGCTGGCGAAAAGCTGGCTACTGGAGTCATGGCACATTCTAATACGGCGAGCAATATAAAGCGCGTGAAGGGCATCCTACCTGCTGTGAATGTCCATTGCGACGAAGGGAAGAAAGGACTCCCCGCTCTAGATCACCAACACCAAAACATCTCGCCCCCCCCCCCTCCCCCTTCGACGGCATTCCCGCGGGTAAGCGCCCCCACCAGCATCGGTCAACCCAGCCCCCCCTCCTCTACCTTTCCGCCTTTTTTGTCTGTCAAGAACAGGTGCCCTGTCAAGTGTCTCCCCAGCTTCCGCCTTCTCCCCTTCCTTACAATGGACCTTTTTAAAGGTGCACACCGCCACCGCTGAAGAATACCCACTGAAGGAGCCAAATTGGCTCCGAAACGTCGGGCTATTAATTAATCAAGACTTTCCCAATCAGACAGGCAATTCTGTCGAAATGTTAGCTTCAAGAAGCTTTTGTGGCTCGTGTCTCCCCCTTCTAAATGAAGCTTTTCCTTTGCTGCCTCTTCCTCTGAACGGTCTCTCTCTCTCTCTATCTCGCGTGCGAGTCGGTTTGGTATTTTTGCGGGAAACGGCGCGTTCCCTTTCAGCGCAGAGACACTGCGTGTACCGCATTTTCCCTACTGTACAACTTTGGGCAATTTTTCAGGTCGCTTCGTTCGAGTATGCCTAGTTATTTCTAGAATATATAAATTGCAATATGGCCCTTAAGGTAATTAGTTAAAAATTTAATTTGTGAATTTTTGTTATTTAGTCGACTGTGCATTTCTACTTTTTATGCAAGAAATGTCCGCCTCTTCGAGTAGACCAGCTTATGAACTAGAATTCCTCTATCTGCCACAGGCAACCTTTAAGCATTTTTAATGCATTCGCTGAAATACCCTATTACGTCGTACAATTTAATAAACACCGTGACAATATATGCAAGCTACTGTTGCTCCCGGTACATAAAGTGGCTCCTTTTCAGTGCTTGGACCTGAAAGAAAGCCCTACACCTAATTGTCAAATACGCTACACGTTTATTAGCTTGCCTAAAATGCAATGAAAGACAAAGAGCCTCTATGAAACTGCTCAATCGCGTAGGCGAGCGTGCACAAGAACGACATTCGGAAGGCAATGAGGATATAATGAGGAGCCGCTCGTCCAATCTGACGTGCTTGACTTGCAGCCCCGGCGAGACTGATTTTGACCGCTTTTGAAATCGACTCGTGTATGCAGTAACATGCAGTAGCATGCAGTACAGCCTGTAAACGAGTATTACTCGTTTAAAATAAAATTCTTGCTTGCTTACTGTTCACCGGTTGGAGACAAGCTAACAGTATATATATATATATATATATATATATATATATATATATATATATATATTGACACGTACACATGTTTATCTTTCACCGGTGGCCGCTTTCAACATTGGCTGACAAATGTTAAACGTTATCGCTCGGCGCAGGACGCGCCTGCATTGGAAGCTTCTCGGACGTTATCAATGCTTCTATCTGTCGTCTGTGGTCACCGACGCCCATGTAATCTGATTGTATGAGCGACGCGAATTGTCTAGAACTTTCTGGAAGACACGCGGGCATCAGGGATTAATCTGGAACCTTCGATGACTCAGGTATAAAAGCCGACGCGTTTCGCCGCTGATCAGATTTCGACGATCGCCGACTGTGTTCGCCGCTATCGTTGTGCTTCAAGTGTAACTTGCTTTTGTGGGCACAGGTTCGCCCAATAAAGAATCAGTTTCGTCATTCCCAGTTTTACGACTGTTTGCTTCATCGTCACTACTACGTGACATCTGGTGGAGGTGCTTTTATGTCCTTGTACCGGACCCCCCCGTCCAGCCGTGAGCCAAGCCCACACCGTCTAGAAGACGTCGACGCCTACCCCGACCAGCGAGCTAGTCGCAGGCTACTGAACCTGCCACCGGAGTACGAACCCCTACCTGAGAAGACCAAGAGGACAAAAGTCATGACCTCGGCAGCAGCTACCATGACAGCCTCTGTGCCAACATCTGCGGTCGTGATGCAACAATCCAGGGAGCCGCCGACTTTCCGCGGTTCGCCATGTGAAGACGCCGAAAGCTGGCTGGAGGCATACGACCGGGTCGCTACGTTCAACAAGTGGGACTGCGACGAAAAGCTGCGCCATGTTTACTTCTCTCTTGAAGATGGCGCCAGAACCTGGTTCGAGATAGGGAACGTTCACTAACAACCTGGGACCTCTTCCGAGCCGCCTTCCTGGACACCTTCACGAGCGTCGTCCGTAAAGAAAGAGCTGCAGCCTTGCTGGAAAACCGTGTACAGCTCCCGAATGAGAGCATCGGTATGTACACTGAAGAAATGACTCGATTGTTCCGGCACGCCGATCCAGCTATGCCCGAAGAAAAGAAAGTTCGCTTGCTCATGCGGGGAGTTAAGCAGGAGCTATTCGCCGGACTGGTACGGAATCCACCAACAACAGTCCAAGACTTTCTCTCGGAGGCTACGACGATCGAGAAAGCACTGGACATGCGCAACCGGCAATACAATCGCCGTTCGACGCCACACTACGCCGAAGTCCAAGGACTTTCCGACGACCTACGAGACACCATCAGGGCGATAGTACGCGAAGAGCTGCGGAAGTTGCTACCGTCGTCGCAGCCTCAAGTTGCTTCCATCGCCGATATCGTGCGGGAGGAAATCCAGCAATCGCTAGGACTTCCCGAATCGCCGCAACCCCAGCCGGTAGCGATGACATACGCCGCCGTCGCCCGTCGTCAAGGCCCCCCTCCGCGCTCGCGCCAGGGCCCCGTAACGCCGCAATTCCTTCGCCCAGCGCCGCCGCCGCAGCCAGCACGCCCGCCCGTCGCCCAGCGCAGCTACCCGAGAAAAACGGACATTTGGCGCGCCCTCGACCACCGCCCGCTCTGCTATCACTGCGGGGAAGCCGGCCATGTCTACCGCCGATGCCCATACCGCGAGATGGGCCTACGAGGGTTCGCCGTCAACGCGCCACGTCCACAGCTTGGCGAGCGACCACGTGACATCGCCGACTACCTCGCCGGAGCTCAGTGGCAACCACGACGACCCTCACGTTCGCCGTCACCAGGCCGCTACATCTCGCCCCATCACCGTCAGTACACCGTTCCCACTCGGGGCCGATCTCCCAGTCCTTACCCGGGAAACTAAAGGCAGCAACCGATGGAGGTGCGGTTGCTGTACGACGCAATACCGAAGATCCTCCGCCGCCGACGAAGATTCGCGAATCACCACGACGAGGTATCAGCACACCGCCTGGCAAGAGCCCTAACGACAACACTTCGCCGCCGAAAGAAGACCTACCGACGCGACGTAGCAGCAGCGGAGCAAGCCGACGCAGCCGTGATCCGACGCCACGACTTAACCGCAACGCCAGACGACGGTCTACCGACTTAGACGTGCTAATCGATGGTCATCACGTCACTGCTCTCGTCGACACTGGAGCCGACTATTCCGTCTTCAGTGGCCCGTTCGCCGCCAAGTTGAAGAAGGTGAAGACTGCCTGGCAAGGACCCGATATCCGTACAGCGGGAGGCCACCTAATAACGCCGGCTGGAATCTGCACAGCACGAGTCACTGTGAACAACCGCACTTACCCGGCGAGCTTCGTAATCCTGCAGCACTGCTCCAGGGATGTCATCCTAGGCATGGACTTTCTAAACCAACACGGTGCAGTCATCGACTTAAGGTCCAAGTCGGTAACGCTTTCAACGCACAACGCGATACCACCGGATACAGACATCAGTTACCATGCCTTGAATGTGCTAGAAGAAGAAGTCACCGTTCCGCCTCGCTCCAGCGTAATGATTTCCGTCGGTACCGAAGTGCCTGCAGACATGGAGGGCGTCATCGAGGGCGATCATCACTTACTGCTTGACCGTGAAATTTGCGTCGCTAGAGGCATAGCTGAGCTACGTGCAGGGAAAGCAAGGGTGATGCTCACGAACTTCAGCCCCGAGTACAAGCACATTAACAAAGGCACCACGGTCGCCTACATCGACGAAATAGTACAAGCCAGCAGTGCTTTCGCCTTCACGGATTCCAGTGCACCTGCAACGGCGACTATAGTACCTGAACCAACTTTCGACGTCAATCAGAACCTTCCCAGGCATAAGAACAACTAAAAGCTCTGCTCCTGCAATACAAGGACTGCTTCTCGTCGTCGTCAAAAGTTCGACAAACCCCTGTCGCCAAGCACCGCATCATAACCGACGAAAATGTCCGCCCACTCCGTCAGAGCCCGTACCGAGTTTCGGCGCGCGAACACGAGGCCATAAGGCAACAAGTCGACGAAATGCTACGCGACGACATCATCCAGCCGTCCAAGAGTCCGTGGGCGTCCCCCGTGGTGTTAGTGAAGAAGAAGGATGGAACCCTACGTTTCTGCGTCGATTATCGTCGCCTCAACAAGATCACGAAGAAGGACGTATACCCCCTCCTCCCACGGATTGACGACGCCTTGGATCGACTCTACAACGCAAAGTATTTTTCGTCGATGGACCTCAAAACCGGCTACTGGCAAATCGAAGTCGACGAGAGGGACCGGGAGAAGACTGCCTTTATAACACCAGACGGACTGTTCGAGTTCAAGGTCATGCCGTTTGGTCTTTGCTCGGCACCTGCGACTTTCCAACGCGTCATGGATACAGTACTGGCAGGCTTGAAGTGGCAGACTTGCCTCGTGTATTTGGACGACGTCGTTGTGTTTGCCTCAAGCTTCGAAGAACACCTGCGGCGCCTTGAAGCAGTTCTTCAAGCTATCAAGACCTCCGGACTCACGTTGAAGCCAGAAAAGTGCCGCTTCGCATACGAGGAGCTCTTGTTTTTGGGCCATGTCATCAACAAGTCTGGAGTGTGCCCTGACCCACAGAAAACGGCGGCCATCACTGACTTTCCTCCGCCCGCCGACAAGAAGGCAGTGCGTAGATTTCTTGGCCTGTGCGCCTATTACAGGCGCTTCGTCAAGGATTTTTCACGGATCGCCGAGCCACTGACGTACCTCACGAAGGCCGACGTCGAGTTCAAGTGGGAGACGCCGCAAATCGAAGCATTTGAAGAACTGAAGCGACGCCTACAATCGCCGCCCATCCTTGCGCATTTCGACGAAAACGCCGATACCGAAGTGCACACCGACGCAAGCAGCGTAGGACTCGGCGCCGTGCTTGTGCAGAGGACTGACGGACTAGAAAGGGTTGTAAGTTACGCTAGCCGGTCGCTATCGAAGGCGGAATCAAATTATTCCACAACAGAATAGGAGTGCCTCGCCATCATCTGGGCTACATCAAAGTTTCGCCCCTACCTCTATGGCAGGCCCTTCAAAGTTGTGAGCGACCACCACGCCTTGTGTTGGCTAGCTAACTTGAAGGATCCTTCAGGTCGCCTCGCACGATGGAGTCTGAGACTTCAAGCATTCGACATCACCGTCGTTTACAAGTCCGGGCGAAAGCACTCTGACGCCGACTGCTTGTCTCGCGCCCCCATCGAACCGCCGCCACAGGATGACCAGGATGACGACACTTTCTTGGGACCCATCAGTGCCGACGAATTCGCCGAACAACAGCGAGCCGACCCGGAACTAAGGAACCTTGTAGATTACCTGGAAGGCAAGACCGTCACTGTGCCGAAGGTGTTCAGGCGAGGATTGGCGTCGTTTTTCTTGCAAAACGACATTCTCCTAAAGAAGAACTTCTCGCCTCTCCGAGCCAACTACCTCCTCGTGGTACCCTCAGCATTGCGTCCAGAGGTTCTGCAAGCTCTCCATGACGACCCAACGGCTGGACACCTCGGTTTTTCCCGCACGCTCGCGAGGATACAAGAAAAATACTACTGGCCTCGCCTCTCTGCCGACGTCGCCCATTACGTAAGGACATGCCGGGACTGTCAGCGACGCAAAACACCGCCGACAAGGCCAGCCGTACTTCTACAGCCGATCGAGCCACCTCGCCGACCGTTCCAGCAGATTGGGATGGACTTACTGGGGCCTTTTCCGACGTCGACGTCCGGGAATAAATGGATCGTCGTAGCTACGGACTACCTCACCCGCTACGCCGAAACAAAAGCCTTGCCCAAAGGCAGTGCTGCCGAGGTAGCCCGATTCTTCGTTGAGAACATCCTCCTGCGTCACGGTGCCCCAGAAGTCCTCATCACCGACAGAGGTACTGCCTTTACGGCAGAACTAACTCAAGCCATCCTGCGATACAGCCACACAAGCCATCGCCGGACCACCGCCTACCACCCGCAGACGAATGGCCTCACCGAGCGCCTAAATAAGACCATCGCCGACATGCTGGCAATGTACGTCGACGTCGAACACAAGACGTGGGATGCCATCCTTCCGTACGTGACCTTCGCATACAACACGGCCGTGCAAGAAACGACGCACATGGCGCCGTTCAACCTGGTCTACGGAAGGAACCCGGCAGCGACGCTTGACGCCATGCTACCGGACGTCACCGACGAAGAAAATCTCGACGTTGCCACCTATTTGCAGCGTGCCGAAGAAGGTCGACAGCTCGCCCGACTGCGCATCAAGAACCAGCAGAGGACCGACAGCCGACACTACAACCTTCGACGACGCTACGTCGAGTACCAGCCCGGTGACCGTGTTTGGGTCTGGACTCCGATACGCCGACGAGGACTTAGCGAGAAGCTGTTACGTCGCTATTTTGGACCATATAAGATCACCCGACGTATTGGCGCACTGGACTATGAGGTCGTGCCAGACGGCATTTCGCAATCACAGCGGCGCCGGGCACGACCTGAAGTCATCCACGTGGTGCGTCTTAAGCCTTTCTACGCCCGCTGATAAACTTAGGCACTTTGTTACTTTGTTATTGTTTTTTGTTATTTTGTTTATTACGCATGGTTTTGTTTTCGCTTTCGTGTTTGTTTGTAGCATCGGGACGATGCTTTTTAAGGGGAGGGTATTGACACGTACACATGTTTATCTTTCACCGGTGGCCGCTTTCAACATTGGCTGACAAATGTTAAACGTTATCGCTCGGCGCAGGACGCGCCTGCATTGGAAGCTTCTCGGACGTTATCAATGCTTCTATCTGTCGTCTGTGGTCACCGACGCCCATGTAATCTGATTGTATGAGCGACGCGAATTGTCTAGAACTTTCTGGAAGACACGCGGGCATCAGGGATTAATCTGGAACCTTCGATGACTCAGGTATAAAAGCCGACGCGTTTCGCCGCTGATCAGATTTCGACGATCGCCGACTGTGTTCGCCGCTATCGTTGTGCTTCAAGTGTAACTTGCTTTTGCGGGCACAGGTTCGCTAAATAAAGAATCAGTTTCGTCATTCCCAGTTTTACGACTGTTTGCTTCATCGTCACTACTACGTGACAATATATATATATATATATATATATATATATAACACTCTCAGGGTTAATTCTAGTTGTAAGACATACATACCCCATAAAGTTGATGGGAAAGCGGTGCCGTGGTAGCAGGTGAGAGTAATGTGAAGACGTGGGTTCGTTCCCCACCTGCGGTCAGTTGTATTTTCATCCATTTTCATTAATTTATCATTTCTTCATTTCAATTAGTAAGTACAAGTAATTCCCCTACATGTTCTTTGGTGTCACTGTTTGTAAATAATATAAATTATTTGATTGTTGTACCTGCGGTCTGTACGCGGGTGCGGATTATCTCAGAACAACTTTTTATTTTAAGTTTTAAGCTCAAATCGTTCTCAGCGGACAATACACTATACTTGGTGCGGGCTATAGTCGGAAAAATACGGTACTTAGAGTTTTGAGCGGCCTTGCGAACTTTCTAAAAGGAGAGGCGCGTTTCCTTCCAGCACAAAGACAATTTCAAGGTTGAATGTGCTTGAAGAATTTTTTAACTTCGGTAGGGCGCAGAGCTGCGGTGTTGTACACTCTCTCTGTTGTCAAGCGTGGCTGGGTGACCTGGAGGAAAGGGAAAAGTTGTTCCCAGAAGTTCCGAGAACGAAACCATAGAATGGTGGCTAGCCTTGATCTCGGTGAAAAGTTATATATACAGGCACTGAGCCTAGCTGTCGGTCATTCCAGCGCGTTTTACTGCTTAGGTTCCGACGATATGTGATTTTTTTTTTTTTCAAAATGCCAGGAGACCGCTGCGCAGCGAGATGGTGCAGCAATGCCTCCGCCAATGGCGATGGTTTTTCGTTCTTCAGGTTCCCTGTTGACGCCACGTAAGTGTAGATTTCTTACGTTTTCACTTTTGTGCAATTTACCTTCTGCGTTTGAGTGCTCATTTTAATCGAAATGCGCATTGATAATCCTCCTGCTCTCCTAGATATTCATGGTGTCACTGCGCTCGGGATTTTTCTTTTTTTCGTTTATGCTTTTACGTTTGCAATTCGCTGCGTTAAAACTTGAATGTCGCTAAATAACCCGTGTGTTGTAAAAGAATAATGTATTTGCCGTGAGACGCCACTGCTATGACAAAACGCTTTTGAGCGGGGTTATCGGTCGATATGTAATGATCCCACCACTACAGATCTTCACATGAAATTTAAGAGACGCTTTTTACGCCATTTGCCTCATTTTCTCCCTTTTTTTATTTAAAACAATTTTATGTTTCAAGCGCGCCCCATTTAGCCGGGAAAAATGCGGCCGCGCGAGCGCGGCGCGCACGTCCGTGTCAACGACGAATAGCAGGCGCCGACAAAAGCGGCATTTTCAAACGATGCACGCTCGGAAGTTTCAACTGTTGCGGTTTTACTTTCCCCCCTTTATTTCTAAATGGCCACGCGATTGGTGGCCAATATCCGCGGGTATGCGTCGCGACCACGCGGGACATTGTTAAACTGGTGAACGTTCTTGGTAGCACGCTACTCAAATGACTTGCCTCATGAAAAAGGTCTGAAAAAATAAAAAAGGCGCAGTAACTCAATTTTATCAGTAGTACGTTATTCTTGCATGGAGACGCCAGTACGTGTCATATTAATTTGTTATGTCATTCGTTAAACTATTAATGAATTGTTGCCATGACCCTAAGTGAAACCTTCAAGAATGACCCTGCTTTTTTTCAAAAATACCTTGTGATAACATGCGTGGGGATATGAAAATTTTGGAGGCTTCCAAGCACGTTATGAAATTGCTAGGTGTAACTCGTATTGCTTTTGATGGCATTTTGAGGGTTTTGGCATTGGGGCAAGTCTCAGAATCTGCAATAAGTGGATGTCCCTGGAGCATTTATCAAAGGGTTACCTCACATTGGCTGTCTGCATGAATGTGCTTCTGAATCAATAACGTGTGCGTCTCTACTGTGCTGCATTCGAAAATTAATGACGTCTTCACTGAAACACCCAGTGAAATGGAGCCAGCCACTAGTAATAGTAGCTGCCTATATAACTATATAGTTATTGAATTTGTATTATTTCCAGTTGTACTTTGATGATGATGATGATGATGTGTGGTGTTTTATGGCGCAAGGGCCAGGTATGGCCAAAGAGCGCCATGACAAATGGTAATGTAATCGATGAGCTGCTATGACGCACGCAATGAGTTTCTAATGGTAGATGTGACATGGCTGTAAAGGGGCCTAAAAACTGTCGCTGTAAATGGCGTAAAACATATAGGTAGTAAAATAACGATAGTGACTGAAGTGGCGTATGCAATGAGTATGAAATGTGCAACAAGGTTGTGGTAACATGTATTTAAAAATGAAAAGGTGATGCTTGACAACGAGTAGCACAACAGCCTCACCAGGTACCTTGAGTACAAGGGACCGGAGGCATGTGCTATAAACAAGGGTTGACATCGCAACAGCGGCCTCTCGCAGGAGGCCGTGCTACGAATTTCTTGGGCAGAATACGTTGAGCGTATGGACGTCACTTAAGAATGCTAAAACAGATTTCATGTCGAAAAGCGGTTCTCTGCCTAGAAACAGTGTCAGGTGAAGCGGTATACACTGCCTATATGCTAAAGGGAAGTGTTTTTCCCTCTCGGCTTGTGCTTCGCGACATTCCAGGAAGACATGCTGAACACTGAGGGTGTTCCCACATCTACTACAGATTGGAGGTTCACCGCCAGTCAAGAAAAAACTATGTGTACCATAAGTGTGCCCTATTCTGAGACGACAGAATAGGACATCACTTCGTCTCGAGTTGGTCAGTGATGGCCAGTGCCCTAAATGTGGCTTAATCACGTGGAGCTTATTAAGGATTTCAGCGTCCCACTTATGTTGCCAGTACGTTCCCAGTTTTTTCTGCAAATATGGCTTTAGGTCTATAACTGGAACAGCTATGGACAGGTTGCAAGATTTTGTATCTAAGGAAGTTGCCATTCGGTCTGCTAGCACGTTACCTTCAATACCTCTGTGTCCAGGCACCCAGCATACCGTTACATGTTGGCCAGAGGCATAAATAGTACATAGGAGTGAGAAAAGTTCTGTAATTACTGGATTTTTGTGTTTGCAACATGACGTCAAAGTTTTAACGACGCTTAACGAGTCTGTATATATGACCGCCTTATGTAGTTTTAACTGCTTGATCTGTTCCGCAGCGCACCATAGTGCATACGCCTCTGCTGTAAAGATGCTTGTATGATGATGAAGAACATCTGACTCCGAATAGGATGGGCCGACGGCTGCATAAGACACGCCGGCATGCGATTTAGACGCATCTGTGTAGTATTCTGGGCACGAGTACTTAAATTGTAACTCTCGAAAATGCATACGAATGTGGGCCTCTGGAGCGTGCTTGGTTACCTCAACAAATGACGTGTCGCAGTCAATGATCTGCCACAACCACGGCGGTAACGGCTTAGCAGGAGCCATTAGGCGATTTTCAAGAAGCGGAACGCCCATATCTTCGCTCATCCTCCTCACACGGAGTGAGAGTGGCTCTCTTGCTGCAGGCTTGTTATGAAAAAGTGTTGCAGAGGTCGTATCGCTGATGGTAGGATAACAAGGATGGTCTTTATCAGTGTGTACTTTCAGAAAGTAATTAAAAGTAGAATATGATCGTTGTAGATCAAGGGACCATTCGTTCGATTCAACATAGAGGCTTTGAATAGGGCTTGTCCTGAAGGCACCGGTGGCGAGGCGGATACCAAGATGATGCACAGGGTCCAGCATCTTCAGAGCACTGGGGGTAGCAGAGTTATACACTACTGCGCCGTAGTCTAACCGCGATCGTACAAGGCTCCTGTAGAGGTTCATGAGGCATTTTCTGTCGCTGCCCCATGTTGTGTGTGACAGTATTTTCAGGATGTTCATTGTTTTCAGGCACTTAGCTTTGAGGTACTTGATATGAGGAATGAAGGTTAGTTTTGTGTCAAGTATAATGCCTAAAAATTTGTGTTCAGTGTTGATTGGTATGCGTTGTCCATGCAGCATGATATATGGATCTCGTATTAAGCCTCTCTTTCTAGAGAAGAGTATACAGGAGCTTTTGAGAGGTTTAGCTTGAAACCATTTTCATTTGCCCATTTTGACGCTTTGTTCAGTCCGAGCTGAACCTGACGCTCGCATATTGCAAGGTTACAAGACTTAAATCCGATCTGCACATCATCGACATATATTGAATAAAACATTGAGGATGGAATGACTTTGTGAAGGGAATTCATTTTCACAATGAAAAGGGTGCAACTAAGCACGCCCCCTTGTGGCACACCAGTTTCTTGAATAAATGGGCGGGACAATACGTTACCAACTTTGACTCGAAAAGTACGGTTAGACAGGTAGCTTTCTATAGTGCTAAGCATATTACCTCGAATGCCCATGTGCGACAGGTCTCGTAAGATCCCGTACCGCCATGTCGTATCGTACGCCTTTGCCATATCAAGAAATATAGACAAGAAATCCTGCTTGTGTACAAATGCATCACGGATGTTTGCTTCGATGCGCACGAGGTGATCGGTTGTAGATCGGCCTTCCCTAAAGCCACATTGAAATGGGTCAAGCATTTTGTTCGACTCTAAGAAATGTACAAGACGGTGATTGATCATTTTCTCAAAAACCTTGCAAAGGCAACTCGTAAGTGCTATAGGCCGGTAGCTGGTCAGCAATGAAGTATCATTACCGTGCTTCAAAACTGGGATGACAATAGCTTCTTTCCATTTAGATGGAAGATACCCAGCAGCCCAGATGGTGTTGAAAAGTGTGAGTAGTGTGATTTGCGTGTCGCAGTGCAAGTGCTTGATCATATCGTACATGATTCTATCCGGGCCCGGTGCAGAGCTCTGACAAGCTGACAAGGCGGCTTTAAGTTCGGCAATACCAAAAGGACGGTTATAAGGTTGATTTGGGCTACATTTCCGGTTCAGAGGCTTACGTTCTTCTATTGCTTTATATTTCAGGAAGCTCTCCGAATAGTGGGTGGAACTAGACACGCGCTCGAAGTGTTCACCAAGAGCGTCAGCCTGGTCTTCCAACTTATTTCCTTCTTTATCCACCAGGGGCAATGGATGAATTTGTTGTCCCTTAAGCCTCCTGAGCCCATTCCATACTTTTGCCTCCTGTGTGAATGAATTAATACTCGATAGGAACCTCTCCCAGCTTGCCCATTTAGCTTGTCGTCGCGTTCGCCTTCCCTGTGATTTTATGTTTTTAAATTCCATCAAATTTTCTGCAGTTGGGGATCGACGGAGTATGCCCCACGCTTTATTTTGTTTTTTCCGCGCCTCCTTGCACTCATCATTCCACCACGGCACTCGTCTTTTGGATGAGCTACCGCTTGATTGTGGAATGAACTTGTTTGCTGCGTCAATGATAAAAGCGGTAAAATACGCTACTGCGTCGTCTATGCTAAATTCGCTGATAAAATCTCGTGATATAAGTGTCGATTCTTTAAAAAGTTTCCAGTCGGCGGAGGCTAGTTTCCACCTAGGGACATGCGGAAGGGAGTTATGTTGGGCTACTAAGTTTAGTGTGATTGGAAAGTGGTCACTTCCGAATGGGTTTTTGATTACACTCCATTCCAAGTCGGGAAAAAGGGAAGCAGAACCAATCGCCAAGTCTATTGATGAGTATGAATTGTGATGAAGGTTATAATAGGTTGGCTCCTTTTTATTGAAGAGGCATGCACCGGAGTTCACGAGGAATTTTTCTATGAATCTACCTCTCGTATCGCATCGTGAGTCTCCCCACATCGTGTTATGAGCGTTAAAATCTCCCACGAGTATGTAGGGTTCGGGAAGCTGATCAATGAGGTTATGGAAATCTGTTTTCTCGAGATGATGATTCGGGGGTATATAAATGGTGCATACGGTTACCAACTTACTGAAAAGAATTGCCCGAACTGACACTGCCTCTAGGGGCGTCTGAAGGGCGACATATTGACAAGCTACAGGCTTGTCGGCAACTATTGCTACACCGCCAGACGAGGCGTTCGCCACGTCACGGTCTTTGCGGTAGATGGTGTATTGACGAAGAAAGTTTGTATTTGTGGGTTTCAGATGCGTCTCTTGAACACACAGCAACTTTGGATTGTGTTTGTGTAGGAGTTCTGTAATATCGTCGAGGTTGTGAAGAAGTCCTCTGACATTCCACTGTAGTATTTGTGTCTCCATAATGAAAATGTGTTTGTGCTGTGTGTTTAAGAGATGAAGATTAGCTCGCGGGGCCCTTTGCAGGCGCCGTGACACGAGATCTTTCTTTTCTGGAGCGGTCGAGAGAATCTCGCCGCTCCTTAGGCGCTGGTGGCGCCGTCTGGCCGGTTGTGTCCATTGCCTCTTGCGGGGCGCTAGACACGCGCTCTTGCGAGCGGTTCGTTTGACGTGAAAGCCTCGTCTCGAGGGACGAGGCCCTGGAGGCCACCAGCCCGGAGGTTGATGGTCCCTTGTTCTGAGATGGCGGAGCAGCGCTAGCCGCAGCCGCCGAGGGGGCGGATGGCGTCACCGCCGGCTCACTCTGTGTGGACCGGACAGCCGCCGGGTGCCGCGGTGGCGCTGCCCCCTGACGCGCCACCTCGGCAAAACTGACTTTAGGCAGGTATGACACCCGCCTGCGAGCCTCTTTGAAAGTTATGTTTTCCTTTACTTTGATCGTGACTATTTCTTTTTCTTTCTTCCAAGACGGGCATGACCGCGAGTATGCGGCATGCTCGCCATCACAATTGACACAGTGTAGAGTGTTTTCACATGTTTCAGAGGCATGGTCACCGGAACTACATTTAGCACATGTCTGTCGGCCTCGGCAGTTCTGGGAACTGTGGCCGAAACGCTGGCACTTGAAGCAACGAAGAGGGTTTGGTACATAGGGTCTAACCTGTAGCTTCACATAGCCTGCCTCGATTGTCTCGGGCAGGATGCTTGAGCCAAAAGTTAGTACTATATGCTTGGTTTTGATCTCTTTGCCGTCCCGTCTTAGCATGATTCGTTTAACAGTGATCACGTTTTGTTCGCTCCAGCCTTCCAACAGTTCAGCTTCTGTCAGTTCCATGAGGTCATCGTCGGAGACTACACCACGGCTGGTGTTCATAGTTCGGTGTGGGGATATTGTCACTGGGATCTCCCCAAATGACACTAGGTTAGGAAGCTTTTCGTGCTGTTTTACGTCGCGGAGTTCCAAAAGGAGGTCGCCGCTAGCCAATTTCGACGCTTTGTAGCCTGCTCCAAGAGCTTCGGTGAGACTTTTCGAAACGAGAAAGGGTGAGATCATTCTCACCGTCTTTTCGGGTTTATCGGAATGGATAACATGAAATCTGGGGAAGTTTTGCAATTTGCTGCCATTGAATTGAAAGATATCTTCGGTGCGCCCTCGTTTGTGAGAGCGATCAGGGAGTCGGGGGAATGACGATAAAGCCATAAGGTAACAATGATTTCGGTAGCTATGCCAGCCGCCCACCACCGAGCCCAACAAGGGGACGCTACAAGACCCGAAGGAGATGCAGACGCCAGCTGTACATAGCCACTATAACCTAATATAATAGACCCAAGGATGGATAAACTACACCAGGTTAACCCTTGCTGCCTGGAAAATTGGAAGTAAAGCGAAGTGAAGAGAAGACAGGAGAGATGGAAAGTGAGAGAGAAAGACGAAGGTTGGAGGGAGAGAGAGACAGGAAAAGGCAACTACCGATTTCCCCCGGGTGGGTCAGTCCGGGGGTGCCGTCTACGTGAAGCGGAGGCCAAAGAGGTGTGTTGCCTCCGCCGAGGGGCCATGAAGGTCCAAGCACCCGGCTTCGGCTCAACCCCCAGGATCCTCTTTTCCCCGGACACGGCTAGGCCGCGCACGGTTAGACGCGGGAGGGTCCAACCCTCGAGTGCTCGGGTACGTGGTGGCGCAACTCACCAAACGCCTGCTTGCGCAGACGCCCCTGCGGGGTCCAGTTGTACTTTGTTTACTTTGCCTAATATTTCACTTAGTGATTACTACATTGCTGTTTGAAGCTATATATTCTCTATATATACCTCTTTCTGTATACTTATGTAAGCATGTATTCCACTTACGAAAGAAATAGAATAAATCTGACTGACTATAATTTCAAACAAGTGATGCTTGGGTCACCTCACGACACAGACCGGAGTCTCTTACATTGTTCCAAAATGCCTACTACACTTTCATTTTGCCACCACATTGTTAAAACATTCATAATTACTTTAGTCATGTGCAATTATACAGCTAAACAAAATTATAGTGACCCTGCTGCTATTTTTTCCGTTAAGCTTCCTTTCAAAACCGGGATGATCTTTTTGTCTCCAGGGCAGCAGCTTGGATTGATTATGCCAATGTACCACAGCTAAAGGATCGCTCCATACAGCAGCTGAGCAAGCATAAGCTGTGTGAATGCCACTTCACACCCGATATGTTCCTGAAAGCAGGACCAGCATCACTTGGCATCCGAAAAAGACTTAAGTCAACTGCAGTGCCTACTGTACCTGTTTCTGATCCTACATTAAGGGATTTGGTATCAGAAGGTAAGCTGACCTTTCTTGCTTTGTTGCTACCTTTTTATTTTGATGCTCACTTGAAGTACAAGAACCTAAATGTTTGGAATGAATGAATTTGGAAACTTCAATTGCAGTGTTCTACAAGGGGCCTCGACCACCTCAAGGTATGTTTTAAATTATTATTTGGCTGGGGATGCAGAACAGCACAATTGTTTGGCAGCTGCAACAGCACCAGACAATTCGTCTGCTTGTAAGGTATGGAAAGTGGTTCATCAATGAAGTGCAGTGCTGTGTTAACTATTTTATTGAGATTTTTCCAGAACTCTGCTCATTGCCCTTCAAGCAGTCACCTTTGTATGCGCTGAAGACCTGCTGTTTTGGGACATTTAGCTGTAAAACTAGGGTCATATAGCGTGCACAGAATAACTTTTGTTTGCTTTTCTAGCAATTGTTCCAGCAACCCCTTCGCAGCAGTCCACAGAGTCCTTGACAGCAGCAGCTGCTGCCTCAGAGCCATCTTTGTTGGCCACCGGTATGTCATTGTTCATTGCAATATGCTGAGCGGTCACTGCTATGTGGCACGGTCCATTTTTATTTATGGTCACCTTTTTTCCATACAGGACGGTTGCTACCTCCAGTGTATGGTGACCACACGTACAGCAAACCAGAACCTGCATTAGGTAAGTCTGCAGTTTCAGGTTGTTTCAGCCTATTTTTGCTTCCTCTAAGTGTTTTCATTCACTGCTGTTTTTACGAGAGTAAGGACATTTTTCATAATGCAAATTAATGTAATATTGAATCTGGTGCTATGAACATATGCTTTGAACACATTTGTACACCCACTTAATATAGCTACAGAAGGCACAATTTATTTTGTTTTATGACTGAAAGCACCAGTTTTACTCAAACTATGAGAACTGTGGACATTCCGTGTCATGCACAAGCATGCACACTATGCCTCTCAGTGCTGCCCATGTAATTGAGCCCTCAAGCCTATCTAGATGCACTGTGGATGCATTGCTGACCAAGTCCATGCACAGCATGTTTGTTGTTACAGCTGTGTTGTACTGTGATTTTTGTAAAAGCTATTTCTTCATAAACCTTCTCAATCCTTCAATTCAAGGCACGCCAGGACGAGACAGCAGCATCAATACCCATAGTGGAACACCATGCTCCTACGAATCAAGGCTCGAAGCTTCTACTGCCACAAATAGTAAGTCTCTGCTGCCCCAAACAAAATTTTTCCTGCAATTCCTTCGCTGCTGAGATATCTATGCTTCTACTTGAACAGTTGTGTAATCAAATGCTGCCCTTCCCTTCATTTAGCAAGCCCTGCCCTACTAGACCCCCCTGTGACAACAAGCCTCAGTGATACTGCTGTGGATGGTATGCTTGAGGAATTATATGGTGATAGAATGCAGTGCACTGGTTAGAAAAATCACTCTGTGTATATTCTGTCAAAATAAAACTTGTTCTTTTTTATTTAGAGGACACCTTAATGGTAGACTTCCCATCAGAATCGCCAGTGTCTCGCAGTCTTCAAGCCTCTCCAGTCTTCAAGTCACCTGTGGCACCTGTGCTTAAACACAGTAGGTTGGTTGTACCAATTACTAAGAGCATTAATGACACACTTCAATCAATTCAAGGCACACCAAAATCCAGGACCAGGGCTAAGATGTTCACACTGCAGTCGTACAAATCACGCCTTGCTGCAGCTATTGCCATGGATGGCAAGTTTCATTGCCTACTTGTTCGAAACATTGTATTCCATGTTATTGCCTTGCTTCTCAAGCATATGTACAACTGAATGTCTTGCTCTCTTTTTTTTAGAGCACCAGGAATTCCCTGACTTGTCTCCAGAGCTGTCGGCATCAAACCTTGAGACCACCAGTAAGTCGGAGCTTGCTAAGAATAAAATTCAGTGCCTGTGCTCCTGCTCGAGCATTTGTGTAATCAGATGCACTGCTCTCTTCCAGTGGACTCTGAAATAGCTTCGCAACCGTCAACATCCCAAGATGTCCGGCAGTCCGGCGGAGTACGTGAGCGCGGCATAACGCTCTTTCTTCGCTTGTGTAGGAACCGCCAGACCCAAGGGACCTGACTACCGCTTCCCTGGCTTCGGATGCTTCCATCATCGGCGCCCTTATCGACGTGATATACCGGAGAAGATTCGGTGCGAGCGCCCATGGCTACACAGTCCATGCTGCGAGTGCGTCATCGTGGGAGCAGCCAATCCAGGCAGGCGTCACCGGGCGACTACGCTTAAAAAGCCAACGCCAATTGTCAACGAGCGCAGTCCGGCGGAGTACGTGAGCGCGGCATAACGCTCTTTCTTCGCTTGTGTAGGAACCGCCAGACCCAAGGGACCTGACTACCGCTTCCCTGGCTTCGGATGCTTCCATCATCGGCGCCCTTATCGACGTGATATACCGGAGAAGATTCGGTGCGAGCGCCCATGGCTACACAGTCCATGCTGCGAGTGCGTCATCGTGGGAGCAGCCAATCCAGGCAGGCGTCACCGGGCGACTACGCTTAAAAAGCCAACGCCAATTGTCAACGAGCGCAGTGAGCCGGCGGAGTACGTGAGCGCGGCATAGCGCTCTTTCTTCGCTTGTGTAGGTGAGAGCTGCGTTTCATAACTACTTCTGAGTTTGAATTTAAATTCTGCTCCGCCGGACTGCACAAAGTTTGACTGCACAAAGTTGTGTTCACAATGTCTAGCAATGATTGCCTCGCGTGCCTGAAAGCTATTGCACCTGATAGCCAGTGCCTTCGTTGCAGCGATTGTGATAACCGTTATCATGCTGGCAAATGTTCTGGCGTCACAAAGACTAACCTAAAAAGCATGTCAGTAGAAACGATCCGTACTTGGTTATGTCCCACGTGTGCAAATCACAAAACGCGATTGACGAACGCTGGAGACGGGGCTGGCTCTCAGCGTAAGAACTTAATGGCAGACTGTGATCAACCTTCCTTGGTTGACGTCATGTCGAAGCTAGGCACTATGCTACGTCGTTTTGATGAGCTCGAAAGAAAACAGGAGGAGCAGCTAGCTAAACATGATACCACCAATGGAAAACTTGAGGCGCAAACATTAACAATACAGAGCATTGAAGAATCGCTCGATTTGCTCTCTTCTAAATATGATGAAGTGCTTGAAACTCTTGAAACTCAGAATCAAGAAGTAAAAGAGCTAAAGAAAAAAACTACGGATATGGAAGCACAACTGCTTGCAAAGGACACTAGACTTTCTCAACTGGAAATGCAGGTGAATAGGATGGAATCCTATTCAAGACGTAAGAATTTGGAGATACATGGGGTCAAGTGCCATGAGAGCGAAGACTTGAGAGCAGTTATAAATTCAATTGCAGGCAGACTCGAACTCTCCATTCCCAGCAATGAGGAAGTCGAAGCATTGCATAGGATTAAAGGTAAAGCAGATGCTGAGGCTCCCATACTAGTGCGTTTCACCAAAAAAGAAACAAGAGAAAAGTGGCTTGCGAAACGAAACACGCTGAAACATGAGAACATTTACATCAATGAAAATCTGACACCTGTAGCCAAGAAGCTTCGGTGGATGGCAAAGCGCGTAGCAACTGAAAAACACTACAAATACGTTTGGGTGCGAAACGGTCGTATATTTGTTAAGAAAATTGAAGGTGCCCCGGTTATTCTTGTTGAGAATGAAGCGGACCTGCGCAAGATAACGTGATGACTGAGAGTGTACATTCATTTTCTGAATGGATGAAGCTACGCCGGGAATTCGTGTCAGTTGAATCATGTATAAGTTTTGATCTTATCCATGTGAATGTGAGAAGCCTTCACAAGAATTGGAATATGTTACAAATGTACTTAGAGAATGTCTTAACTTTTTTGGAGGTCCTAATATTTACTGAGATCAATGTCAGTGAGTCTGATTGTTCTCTTTATGATATACAGAACTATCAATCGTATGCCTTGTGCAGAGAAGGCAAACGTGGTGGAGGAGTATTAGTATTTGTGAAAAACTGCTGGTTTTGTGAACGTTTGAAAGTTGAGTTTGATGAAGCGGAAGTTATAGCGCTTTATCTTTCTAACAATGAAGAGGAATTGTTAGTTTGTGCAATTTACAGACCTCCTAGCAAGAATATTGCAGTTTTTTTAGAGGAGCTCGCTAGATTCCTTAAAAGGTATGCAGTAAATAAACGTGTGGTTCTCGCAGGAGATTTAAATATTGACATTTCGGTAACTAATAAGGTAGGTGTAAATGAGTACTTAACGTTGTTGGCCAGTTTTGGCTTGGAGAATAAAATTCAGGGCTACACGCGAGAAGAATTTCTTGGAAGTAAATTTACACAGACATGCATTGACCATATCAGTACAACCATAACGCAAGAGGAAACGTTCGGCTGTATTATTAAAGAAAAAGTTGCTGATCATTATTTTGTCTCCCTTACGTTGTTAAAAGATAGTAAAATGGCGATACAGGAAAGATCTGCAGAAAGGCTTGTAATTAATAATGGAAAAGTAGATAAATTAAGTTGTATGACTGGAATTCCCTGTTGCAGCAAAATCACCTATATGCTTACGAACTCCTTGTAGAGCAACTGCAATCAATTTACAATAACTCGAAAACTAAGGTGAGGCTGAAACGTCGAAATCAGGCGAGCCCTTGGATAAACAAGGAAATAATTGAGCTATCCTACATTAAGAGTAAACTTTTAAGAAGGTGCAATGAGCACCCTCATGACTTTGTACTAAGAGAAGAATTCAGGCAACTGCGAAATAAAATTACAGCAAAAATACGACTGGCAAAAAAACATTACCAGCTGAATCAATTTTCGGCATGCAGTAGGGATGTAAAAAAAACATGGAAATTAGTGCAAACCACCTTAGGAAAACCATCCAAGAAAAGCATTGATGATACTTTAGAACAGGCTTTTCCAGATAAAAACAAGGAAGAATTGGCCACTGAGTTCAATAAGCACTTTGTTGAATCTGTTACCTTGTTGTGTAGACAGGGAAGGAAAATGGCGAACTCTACTGCAGTTGCTTCGAGCATTCATTCAGCTTACATGCCTACTGTCACTGAGTCGGAATTATGGGATGTGATGAAAACAATGTCAATAACAAAATCGCCAGGCTATGATAGTGTTAGGATGAGGGATCTCATAGTGCATTTTGACAAACTTAAAACTATATTACTTTTCATTATCAATGAAACTTTAATAACTGGGCAAATTCACACGTACATGAAAATAAGCGTAGTAAGACCATTGCACAAAAAAGCTCCAATAAGGATTATAATAATTATAGACCCATTGCAATCCTGTCCTCCCTCGCTTGTATCATGGAGAAAATTATACATGCTAGCATGACATCATTTCTTGACAAGTACAATCTACTAAATGCAGCCCAGTATGGTTTCCGCAAAGGCAAAAGTACGGTAAACCTACTAGAGGATTTTCATGACTTAGTCTGTAAAGAAATAGATAACAATAACATTGTCCTTACACTTTTTATTGATTTGCAAAAAGCTTTTGATACTATTAATCACAATTTATTATTAGATAAACTCGACAACATCGGTTTCAGAGGTCCGTACCTGTCGTTCTTCAAAAATTATTTTGCTGATCGAGCCCAATGTGTCCAAGTAGGCGGATTATACAGTCCAGTTTTGAACGTTTCGACAGGTGTTCCTCAGGGCTCAATTTTAGGACCCTTGTTGTTCAATATTTACGTCAATGATATGACCTTTCTTCCATTGAATTCACAACTGTTTTTATACGCGGATGATACTGCCCTGGCGATACCAAGTGAAACGTATGAAGCAGCCTCCGGCAGGATGCAACAGGATGTGCATCTTTTGGTAGAATGGTTCAACGCTAATCAGATTTTTACTAATACTACAAAAACCTGCCTACTTTGTTTTCATAGCCCATATAAAGTGTTTAGAGCATTCTCAAATATATACCTTCATGAGAGGAATTGTACGTGCTGTTCATGCCCACCTTTGGAACTCAAATCCAATTTCAAATATCTTGGTGTCACATTTGACGAAACACTGTCATGGAACTTACATATCGCAGAGTTAGCCAAACGCTTGCGCCTAGTGTGTGTTTATATATATGCTTTACGATCTATATGTGATGTATCCGTTAGAAAAATGGTATATAAGGGACTGGGAGAGTCCATATTACGATACGGAATAACAATTTACGGAACCGCATCTTTATATAAATTGAACACACTAAGCCGCATAGTGCACAGAATTGCAACCAATCTCGCCTATGGAACCAACTATCACGATAAGTCAGCCAGAGCCATTATGGAACATTTTGACATGTTACCTGTACACAAGCAATTTATCTTTGACATATTATACAAGCATTTCTTTCACAGCCCCTTCAAAATCTGCAACAATAAAGTACGGCCTCTCCGTCATTCGGAAAATTATGTCATACCCCGCATCTTCACCGCTTATGGCAAAAGAACCCGCATCTACTACGTTCCTTATTACTTCAATAAAATACGCACCCTCCCGAGCATTACCGGATTAAAAGACCTTAAGAAGTTGCTTCGACCTTGGTTGAACGATAATATAGACTGAGGTAATTTACTATTTGCCATGTTCTTAGTGTTTTCATTTCGTGTACGAAAGTGTACACGGTGGAAAACTTGCTTTCATTTGTACTGCTTGTTTGTTTGTTTGTTTGTTTGTTCTTACGTCGCACAAGGAATTGCTGCGTATTTGGTTGATTTTATTTCTCTTCTTTCTACTATGATTTATTCGCTGTTGTTTCATGTGCTTAACTTGGCTGCCCAGCTCTGCACACAAGCGGCAACGCTTATGCAGGCTGGAACTCGTTGTACGAATTGAAGTGAATAAAATATATTATTATTATTATTATTATTACTATTATCAAGCTTCCCTGGGAGCACAGCAGCCGTGTGAAACAGTCACATCACCCCAAAGTATGTTCCCTTTCCTTTTTTTGATGATGATGATGATGATTAGTAGGGTTTATTGGCGCAAGGGCCAGATGTGGCCAAAGAGCGCCAAGGCGATGATAATTGTTTTTAGGCATTTTGCTTTGAGATATTTGATGTATGGGATGAAAGTTAGCTTAGAGTCAAGTATAATGCCTAAAAACTTGTGGTCTTTGTTCACAGGTATTTGCTGTCCACACAGTCCTACACAAGGATCTGGAATCAGGCCTCTCTTTCTTGTGAAAAGAACACAGGAACTTTTGTGGGGGTTAACTTTGAAACCGTTTTCGTCTGCCCACTTAGACACTTTGTTCAACCCCTGCTGTACCTGTCTCTCGCACACAGTCAGGTTACAGGACTTGAAGCCCATTTGTATATCGTCCACGTAGACAGAATAAAAAATAGCCGGTGGTAATGAGGCACGAAGTGTGTTCATCTTCACGATAAACAGTGTGCAGCTGAGCACGCCTCCCTGGGGTACACCTGTTTCCTGTATAAATGGACGCGACAGTGCATTACCTATTTTAACCCGGAATGTGCGGTTGTGTAGGTAGCTTTCAATAATGGTTAACATATTACCGCGGATGCCCACTGCCGACAGATCGCGTAGGATTCCGTAACGCCAGGTCGTATCGTACGCCTTTTCCATATCGAGGAACACGGATAAGAAGTATTGTTTATGTATGAAAGCATCACGAATGTTTGCTTCGATGCGCACGAGATGGTCGGTTGTAGACAGTCCTTCTCTGAAGCCGCACTGATATGGATCAAGAATTTTGTTTGACTCAAGGAAGTGTAAAAGGCGACGGTTTATCATTTTTTCAAAGAGTTTGCAGATACAACTTGTGAGGGCTATTGGGCGGTAACTTGTTACTAATGTGGGGTCTTTACCTTGTTTTAAAATCGGAACGACAAGGGATTCTTTCCATGCAGTAGGTAGGTATCCGGCAGCCCATATAGCATTGAAAAGTGCGAGTAGCGTTATTTGAGTATTACTGTGAATGTGTTTAATCATGTCGTACATGATCCTGTCGGGTCCAGGTGCAGAGCTCCGACAGGCAGTCAAGCAGGCTCTCAATTCGGCGATGTTAAATGGCATGTTATAGGGTTCATTCTGTCTGCATTTACGGTCAATAGCCTTGCGTTCTGCGATTTGTTTGTGCTTAAGGAATGCGTCAGAATAATTATTCGAAATGGACACGCGCTCGAAGTGTTCGCCAAGAGCGTCAGCTTGGCCTTCCAAGCTGTTCGCTTCGTCGTTCACTAGCGGCAACGGATGGATTTATTTTCCCTTTAGCCTCATTAGCCTGTCCCATACTTTTGCCTCTTGAGTATACGAATTGATACCTGAGAGAAACCTCTCCCAACTTGCCCTCTTAGCCTGTCTTCGCGTCCTTCTTCCCTGGGACTTAACATGTTTAAATTCTGTTAGGTTTTCAGCCGTAGGACATTCACGTAGTTTGCCCCAAGCTTTATTTTGTTTCCTTCGTGCCTGTCTACAATCGTTATTCCACCAGGGGACCCGTCTTTTGAATGAAGTGCCACTTGTTTGAGGAATGAACTTCTCAGCGGCGTCAATGATAAAAGCAGTAAAATATGATACGGCATGATCTATAGTAAAATTATTTATAAAATCTCGTGATAAGTACGTGGATTCCCGAAAGCATTCCCAGTCAGCTGAGGCCAGTTTCCAGCGAGGGACATGGGGAAGAGAGTCATGTTCGGTTACTAAGTTTAGGGTTACTGGGAAACGATCACTTCCGAATGGGTTTTTAATTACATGCCAATCTAAATCAGGGAAAAGTGAGGCAGAGCCAATTGACATGTCTATTGATGAATATGAACTATGGTGGATATTGTAATGCTAGCTGCAGCCGCCGAGGGGGCAGATGGCTTTACCGCCGGCTCACTACGTGTGGGCCGGACGGCAGCCGGAAGCCGCTTCGACGCTGCCCCCTGACGCGTCACATCGGCAAAGCTGGTTTTTGGGAGGTAGGACACCTGCCTTCGTGCCTCTTTAAACGAAATGTTTTGTTTGACTTTAATCGTGACAATTTCTTTTTCTTTTTTCCAGGATGGGCAGGACCGCGAGTATGCGGCATGCTCGCCATCACAGTTTACACAATGTGGAGTATTGTTGCACGACTCAGATGTGTGTTCAGAAGCACTGCATTTGGCACAAGTAGTTCGACCTCGACAGCTCTGTGAGCTATGGCCAAACCTCTGGCATTTGAAACATCGCAGGGGATTAGGGATATACGGCCTGACTCTGAGCTTTATGTAGCCTGCCTCGATAGTCTCGGGCAGTACACTTGAGCCGAAGGTTAGAATGAGATGCTTGGTCAGAATTTCTTTTCCGTCACGCCTCATCTTGATTCTTCTGACATTGATCACATTTTGGTCACTCCATCCCTCTAATAGTTCTGCCTCACTTAGCTCCATCAAATCATCATCCGAAACAACACCACGACTGGTGTTCATAGTGCGGTGTGGGGTCACAGTGACAAGAAAGTCTCCAATTGATACGAGGTTCTGCAGTTTCTCATGTTGTTTGATATCTCGGAGTTCAAGAAGAAGGTCGCCGCTAGCCAATTTCGTAGCTTTGTAGCCGGCCCCTATTGTCTCTGTCAGGAATTTTGAAACAAGAAAAGGTGAGATCGTTCTCACCGCCTTTTCGGGTTTTTCACAATGGATTACGTGGAATCGAGGGAAATTTTAAGTTTGCCGGCCAAAAAATTTGAATACATCTTCGGTGCGCCCCCGCTTAAACGGGCGATCTGGTAATGCAGGGAAAGAAAAAGCCATCAAAAATAATAATTTTTCGGCAGGAACGCCAGCCACCCACCATGGAGCCCAACAAGGGGACGATGTAGGACCTGTGAACACAAGTCCCACAAACGCCACTGTACGTACCCGCTATAACCAAATACGTATAACCAAGGGTGGTTATAACACACAAGGTTAACCCTCGCCGCCAGGAATGCTGGAAGTAAATGGAAGAGAAAAGACAGGATAGATTGAAAGTGAGAGAGAAAGACCAAGATTGAAGAGAAGGACAGGAAAAGGCGACTACCGATTTCCCCCGGGTGGGTCAGCCCGGGGGTGCCGTCTATGTGAAGCAGAGGCCAAAGAGGTGTGTTGCCTCCGCCGGGGGGCCTTAGAGGTCCATACACCCGGCATTAGCTCAACCTCCAGGATCCCCCTTTCCCCAGACACGGCTAAGCCACGCACAGCTACGCGTGTGAGGGTCCAACCCCCGTGTGCTCGGTTCCGTGGTGTCGCAACACACCAAACGCCTGCTGAAGCAGACGCCCCTGCGGGATTTCCTTTTTTTTAAACAAAGCTTTGTTTGCTTTTCCTCCTAGGTTTAGTGTAGCTGCTGACAAAGTAGTGCAGTGAGAGTACCGTTCTGTGCAACAAAGACAAAAGTACCTGCAACAACATAAACATTTAATGTCAGTGAACCGACCCTGTTAATGAAATAGCACATCGTATTCAACAGATTGTTTCATTTACTTGATTTTGTTTTAATTTAATGTTTTAGTGTGTGTCACTGGGCACATGCCCAATTTCGGCCAATTATCCAGAATGGGTATGTGCCTTTGTGACACAAGAGCTACATTCTTCCCTCTACAAGCATCATGATGCTTGATGCTCGTGGCATGCAAAAGCCAAATTAGTTTTTGAAAAATCCTGGTTAGTGTTTCCGTTTCGGTGTAGCTTATGAACTGTGTAGTGCACAAACATAAAAATTGAATGAAAATAAAGTTGTCACCTTTGTGCTGGAAAATATAAATGATACATTAGATACAATTGTATGCATTTTTGCTGCACAAAATTTTGATTAACTGCTTCAGTAAAGCTTCATGTTATGCTTTTAAACTTTCTGCATAGAAACTTCCCAGTAGTAATGCTGCTTTATTTACTTTTCCAGGAACACCTAGAGTTAGGACCAGGATCCGGAAGGTGATGACTCCTCGCTCCTTGAAGAGGCTGCAGCACTATCGTGACGAGAATTCCCGCCTCCGTCAACTTGTTTCAAGCCTAAAGAAGCCCACAAGACCAATTGCGTCTCGTGCACAGCTTCTGTGTGAAGCAAGAAGGTACCTTAACAAAGATTTCTTGGATATTCTGAGAGTGCAAATGCATCTACAGCCATTGAAAAAACGGGAGACGATGGCCCATGGAATTTCGACAGTTTGCCCTCAATCTTTATTTTACAAGCCCCAAGGCATATAGGTGCCTATCAACGGTACTAAGCCTTCCTACTGTGAGGTCTTTGAGAACATGGTTATCAGACATTTCGATAAAGCCAGGGATTTTGCCTCATATTCTCGACTTCATTAGAGAAACGGCAAGAAAATGGGAACCGCGAGACAGAGCTTGTTGCCTGATCTTCGATGAAATTTCATTGAAAATAAATTTGCAGTACGATCCAAAGCAAGACATCATAGATGGTTACGTCGATAATGCAAGAGTAAGAACTAGTGGCATAGCCAACACAGCTGCTCTTGTGTTAGTCTCGGGAATAGCCAAAAATGGATTCAGCCAGTAGCTTTTTTGACCGGGGAGGGTGCAGTCCGCTGCGGGCCCTTTTTACTTTTGTTAAAACAGTTAATCATCCAGCTAAAGGCATGTGGCCTCATTGTAAAGGCATTAGTATGTGATCAAGGAGCCAGTAATTGTGTTATTGCTAGGACACTGAATGTCAGTCCTGAAAAGCCCTTTTTTATCACTGATGGAGTTAAGATCTTCTTCATTTTTGACACTCCTCACTTATTGAAATGTACCAGGAATAATCTGAGAAAGCATGATCTCTGCATCGGTGATAAAGTTGCTTCTTCAAACTTTATATGAGTCAGAAAATCACCTGAAAATAAAGTACCTACCCAAACTGACCCATAAGCACATCTATGAGAGTGCATTTGGCAATATGAAAGTTAGCTGGGCTGCTCAGGTGCTCAGCAACAGTGTCTATCTGGCAATAGAAACATTTATAGCCTTTGGTGTCCTTCCACCAGAAGCCACGAGCACTGCAGAGTTTGTTGAAAAAATGGATCAGTTGTTTGATTCGTTAAACAGTTCTTGTGTAGAGATCACAGAGCGAAAAATTAGGCATGCAATTAGTCCTTCAACAGAGCACATAGACTTCTTAAATTCATGTATCTCATGGATTAAATCTTGGAAGTTCAAAGCACCTAGACAGCCCACAAGCATACGGAGTTGGCAGGTTACAATAAAAGCAATTTGTATGTTGTGGACAGATCTGCAGGAATCCTTCAACTTCAAATTTTTGCTCACTCGCCGTCTAAATCAGGACCCCTTAGAGAACCTGTTTGGGATTATTTGGCAGCAACATGGCTGTAATGAGACTCCCAATGCATACCAGTTTGCTGCTGGTCTCAAGCATATTATTGTTGGAAAGCTATTTAGGCTTTCAGACAGCAGCAATTGTGAAGCAGACAAAGCCATCCTTTTAACTGAGCTAAGGAAACTAAGACTTGACCAAGAGATCCCTGTTGCGACTGAGAGCTATACCTCAGTTTCAGACTCCTTTTCTACAAGCACTGAAGAACCAACAGATGTGCTAGAATCAAACATTGTTTGTTATGTGTCAGGTTACCTAGTACAAGCATTTCTGAAAAGGGTTCCATGTTCACAGTGGAACTTCCGGATCTCTTAAAAGATAAAAGCCAGGAACTATCTTCACCAAGCCAAATATACATGATGTTCAGAGCAGTGGAGGTGCAGAACAAGACCCTTGGAAATTTAACAGTACCCACAGATGCAGCTTTCAATTTTGTACGAAAATTAGAAAAATTGTTTTCTGCACAAATAGGTGCTATTGCACACTGCGAAAAGGTATCGGAGAAATTGCTTCACATTGTGATGAATGTGACAGGTTTCCCATTTTGCGGTGCTGAGTGCCACAAATTCTTCCTGCAAATGTTTGTCCACATTAGAATTCTGTGGTATTTGAAATTTAAAAACAGAGAACTCAGTCAGGCAAAGACTTGGAAGTCTGCTGCAAAGCGAAAGCTGCAGAAACTCACTTAAGACCTAGGGTCTCCCAAGTGTTGGTTGCTCACTTGCTCTTTGCATGTTTTATGCTTTTTCATGTGATTAGCAATTGTTTCTATATTTTGTACCGTAGCACCGAGTATGTTTGAATGTTTCTTCTTGCATTTATGTTGTCAATTCAGCTTGTGGCTCCTGTAAGATGCACAAACGCACAGAGAAATTAGACCATCCCAATTGGTTTCTAGGCACTTGCCATGCTGTCAAGTGGGCCCTTTGCCATACAAGGTGGGAATTTTCCTAGCCCATTTGTCTGCGGTCAGCTGCTAGTTGCAACAAATTTCTGCTATTCTTTGTCTTACTTGCATCTTTTGAGCACAGCCTAGCCAGTTGCCTTTGTAGAAAGAACACACATTGTGTTAATAATATCATTTCACCCAGAACGTCTTTTTTGGGTTACCTTTAGCCAGCAGTGCACCCAGGATCTCTGCCAGGGGAGGGGGGTTGAATTTTTGTGGTGCGGGGGGTGGGGGGAGGAAGCACTTTGCATCAAATGCAATTTTCTTGCTTTAACCAGAGGAATCCAGCAGCAAATAAAAGGCCTAATAATTATAATAATAATGACAACAAGGATGTTGACAATGTTTATTTCTTCATCGTTTTACTCAAAGTAACTTAAGAATGATTGAATAAATACAAGACAATGATAGAGTGTGTTTGTTAATCAGGAAAATTCGACCTCAAGCCACCTCCTGAAATTTAATGACAATGTGAACAGGAGCACACTGAAGGTACACGTTGGACTGGCGGGGCTGGACGCGTGGGGCGGGGGGTAACTCGGCCTCAGGGGGGGGGGGGGGGTTATAACCCCCGAACCCCACCGTCGGTGCGCCACTGCCTTTAGCTGCCTTGTTTTAAGTAATTTGAGTCTATTGAAATTTTTGAAGCAAGATACCAGAAGTTCTAGTTAGAAAAACAGAACCTGGATTAGGCTGGTTTCACAAAAGTAAATGGCCATCAAAAAGTTAAGAGGAGGCTGCAGACGGCTGTTGTGCCGTAAGCTGTTGCGTTCTTTCCGTCAAGCTACCCGGCCTGGTAGTGCCGCAAAGATGCTGCATGAAGTGACACGCGGTGACAGGGAAATTATTATACTTCGATCGCAGCCGAGCGTGCGTCTTGCAGCTTAGGTCTTCTTTCTTGTGCGTTTGCGCTTCTCTAGTTATGAGCCATTTCTTGACTATGTAACGGCGTTTGTTTGTGTGAACGTGTTCTTCTTGGAAAATGCCAATAAATTATTTTCAAGCTTACTCAATCTTTGGTGTTGTGTGCGTTTATTCCAGTCGAGGCAATTGATGCCACCTGGAAACCTCGCATTCTATCAGTAGTCCTGCACGAAATGCAACAGCTGGGGCACGGCGACAGAACCCGGTGTAAAGGCGGCGCAATAAGCAAGAATATGCTGGCGATAACCATAAAAGTCAGTTCAGACTGTGCATTAACTCGACAGGGTTCGGAACTACATATATTTATATGTATAGGCGCCACGTTTACCATAAAAAGCAGCCCAGCCGGCGGGAACCGATGCGTACCAGTAGCGACGAGAAACCCAGTAAAACGGCCATATTGCACAGAACCCTATTTCCGTTTCCTGTTGTACAGCGCCATCTCTTGGTCGCATACTTTAGTTCACGACGCCACCGCTACTCTTATTTTTGTTGCACTGTGGAAGGTACAGTTTCCTTCTCTAAGTTTGTATGGGTGTTCTGTGGCTCGACTATGCCACCATAGCTCGACGGAGATAGGTACGGGCGACCCCTAGGACCGAAAAGCACCTAGATGCGTAGTTCCCTTTAGCGCCGCGCGGGCGCGCTGCAATCGACCGGCTGTTAAAGCCCCTATATATATAAAAAGTAGCGCCATCCACTTCCCTCCTCCTCCTCCGTTCCACTATCGCGCTCGGCGTGACCAGCGCGATCGAGGTGCGATATCGACAGTGGCGCCGCCTGCGTCGGGCCTGCCGTGGCAGACGACAGCTAACGCGCTACCAGAGGAAATTCGAGGAAAACTTCGATCGCGCCCTGCGGAGAAGTTTTTGCAGGCGCTATTTTGCTTCGTCAGTCAGTAACTGGTCTTAATAATGCCGTTTTGGAGGTAGCAACGCGACGATGCGAGACGGCGCAAATGATGATGTATGGGGTTTTTTGGCGCAAGGGCCAAATATGGCCAAAGAGCGCCATACACATGGTGATGGGTTTCCAATCAATTATTTATGAAATAAAGGAATGTACTGTGGATGGTGCATGTTAAATGGCTGTAAATAGGCCTAAAATCAGTCGCTCTAACTTGCGTAAAACATATAACTATTAAAATGATGACAGTGACCGGAGATGTGAGCAATGACCATGGATGGTTTGTTCTGAAGTGATGTCATAAAACGTGTACGTGAAAGTAGCACCGGTGCCTCAACAGTGCCCTTGAACGCAAGGGCTGAGAGACACGTGCTCTACTATAATGCTGTCGCAGCAGCAGCCTCTAAGAGAGGATGTGCTAAGAATGTAGGGGGCTGATGACTCGTAATGTACCGGCATCTTCAAGGAACTTTAAAACTAACCTGTGATCAAAGAACGGTTCTGTGCCCAGAAACATTGCTGGGTGTAGAGGAACGTGTTGTTTATATGCTAAGGTGAAGTATTCCTTTCTTTGAGGCTCTAATTCCTTGCACTCTATTAAAACATGGATCACAGTCAGCGTCTCGCCACATTTGCTACAGGAAGGAGGTTCATTTCCAGTCAACAAGTGAGAGTGCGTGCCATACGTGTGGCCAATTCTAAGGCGGCAAAAAATGACTTCGATTGATCGTGATTTCGTACTGGGTGGCCAATACCCTCACTGTGGTTTGATGGCGTGAAGTTTATTTCTTGTTTCCGAATCCCATGAGTGCTGCCAATAGCTCCTAAGGCTTTTGCGCAAGAAATGCTTCAAATCTGCTGCGGGAACAGCTGTAGAGGAGGTGTTCCCCTTTCTTATAAGGGAAACGGCAGTTTTATCTGCAAGCATGTTGCCCTCAATACCTCTGTGGCCTGGTACCCAGCATATTGTGACACGTTGGTTAGATGCATATGTTGTGCAGAGCACTGAATAGAGCTCACTGAGTACAGGGTTTTTGTGTTTACGGGGGGACATTAATGCCTTTACTACGCTTAAGGAGTCAGTGAATATAACAGATTGTTGAAGTTTTGTTTTCATTATATGCTTCCCTGCACACAACAGGGCATGAGCTTCAGCAGTAAATATGCTTGTTTCTGGATGCATTTCACTGGATTCAGAAAAGGAAGGACCGATTGCCGCATAGGACACGCCAGCATGTGACTTTGATGCATCAGTAAAGAATTCCGGGCAAGATTATTTTGATTGAAGTTCACGAAAGTGCATTTGTATATGTACTTCCGGAGCATGCTTCGAGACCTGAACAAACGATATATCACAATCTATAAGTTGCCATTGCCACGGAGGTAACGGCGTTGCTGGAGGTATTACATGATGCTCAAGCAGTGGAACACCGCTTTCTTCGGCGAGTTTCCTCACCCGCAGTGAGAAGGGTTCCGTTGCTGTAGGTCGGTTATGGAAAAGTGTGGCACATGTAGTGTCATTTACGACGGAGTAGCAAGGATGTTGGCAGTTTGAATTTATTTTCAGAACGTACAGAAGGCTAGAGTAAGACCTTTGAAGGTTGAGTGACCACTCGTTTGACTCAACATAAAGGCTGGGAATGGCGCTTGTTCTAAAAGCACCAGTCGCTAAGCGGAGCCCTAACTGATGGACAGGATCAAGCATCTTTAGTGTGCTTGGCCTTGCAGATTGATATACTACTGATCCATAATCCAGGCGAGAACGTATGATACTGTTATAAAGATTCATCAGGCATCTCCTGTCACTGCCCCAAGCAGTGTGTGATAGTATCTTTAATATACTGGCTGTTTTTAGGCACTTTTCCTTTAGGTATTTAATATGGGGGGTAAAAGTTAACTTTGAGTCAAAGTATACTCCCAGAAATTTGTGCTCGCTACGTACAGGCAGGTGTACTCCATGCAGCTCAATGGCAGGATCTGCAGCTAAACCCCTCTTTCGAGAGAAAAGCACACAAGTGCTTTTTTGAGCGTTAAACCTGAAGCCATTCTCATCTGCCCATTTCGACATTTTGCTAACAGCCAGCTGGACTTGTCTTTCACTGATGGCCAGATTGCAAGACTTAAAACCTATCTGGACGTCATCGACGTAAACAGAGTAAGAAATTGTTGGTGGTATGGCAGAACGAAGCGAATTCATTTTAACGATGAACAATGTGCAACTCAGGACACCTCCCTGAGGTACACCAGTTTCCTGAATGAAAACTCTTGACAGTGTGTTCCCAAGTCTAACACGGAAAGTTCGGTTCGAGAGATAACTTTCTACGAGATTCAACATCTTGCCTCGTACCCCCATAGACGATAGGTCTTGTAGTATTCCATAGCGCCATGTTGTATCATAGGCTTTCTCCATATCAAAAAAGACAGACAAAAAATATTGGTTGTGGACAAAAGCATCTCTTATAATTGCTTCTATTCGAACAAGGTGGTCAACGGTTGATCTGTTTTCTCTAAAACCGCACTGATATGTATCTAGCGCATTGTTATTTTCCAGATAATATAGCAATCGTCGGTTAATCATTTTCTCGAAAAGCTTACAGATACAACTTGTGAGCGCTATTGGCCTATAGCTGGATACTGAAGATGGGTCTTTGCCTGTCTTTAGAATAGGAATTACTATAGCTTCCTTCCATGTGCAAGGTATGTATCCCGCAGCCCAGATTCTATTAAAAAGGGAAAGTAATGCCATTTGACTTTCAGCATTCAGGTATCTTATCTTATCATGTCATATACAACTCTGTCACCTCCAGGTGAGGAGTTGCTACAGCTGCTCAGTGCAGCCTTAAATTCGGCGAGAGTAAAAGGACGGTTGTATGGTTCATCATCTCCACCTTTACGATTGAATGGCTTTTTTTTCGGCTATAGCTTTGCGTTTGAGGAAGGACTCGGAGTAGTGTGCCGAACTAGATACGTTTTCAAAGTGGTTACCAAGCGCGTTAGCCTGGTCTGCCAAGCTTTCCCCTTGGTCGTTCACCAAAAGAAGTGGGTGCGATTGTCGACCATAAAATTTTCCCAATCTCTTCCACACCTTAGCCTCATCCGTGTAAGAATTGATTCCTGACAGGAACCTTTCCCAACTTTCTCTGCGTGCTTGGCGTCGTGTGCGCCGCCCTCTTGCTTTCATCTGTCTAAAATTTACAAGGTTTTCTGTCGTTGGTGAACGGCGCAAAAGGCCCCAATCCTTATTTTGATCTTTCCGCGCCTTTCTACATGCGTCATTCCACCAAGGGATTCGTTTTTTGCTTGCGGAACCATGTGTCTGCTGTATACAGTTTGTTGCCGCGTCAATTATGACAGCAGTGATATATGAGACTGCACCATCTATACTTAGGTTATTAATCGAATTTCGAGATACGTAGCTAAGTTCCCGATAGCGTTGCCAATCTGCACTCTCTAGCTTCCAGCGAGGCGGGTAGGTATTATGTCCCAATTGTTCTGCCGTATGTAGAATGATAGGATAGTGATCACTTCCACACGGATTTTTGATCACTGACCATTCGAAATGTGGAAGTAGTGAAGGAGAGCCAATTGTTGAATCTATGGCAGGGCACGTGTTGTGTCTCGTACTGTAGAAGGTAGGTTCCTTCTTATTGAAGAGGCAGGTACCTGTAGAGAGCGGGATATCTTCAATGAGGCGACCTCTTGCATCACACCGCGAGTCGCCCCATAATGTATTGTGGGCATTAAAATCACCAAGCAGCATGTAGGGCTGAGGCAGCTGGGATATCAAGTTTTCAAAGACCATCCTATTTAATATATAATCTGGTGGAATATATAACGAGCACAGTGTTACGAGCCTATCATGCAATATGGCGCGGATTGCCACAGCCTCAAGAGGAGTCTGTAATGTCACCTCTTGACAGGCGATCGACTTATCAGCAATTATCGCAACGCCTCCTGATGATGTGAGAGCACCATCACGATCTTTTCTAAAAATTACGAACTGCTTAAGAAAATTATTATGTGATGAATTCAGATGCGTTTCTTGTACACAAAGCATCTTCAGCTGGAAGTGACTGATGAGTTCTTGGACGTCATCTAGATTATTGATAAGACCTCTGACGTTCCACTGCAAAATTTGGACAGCCATATTAATTAAAAGAAAAATGAATGCTCTGTGTACAAAACAAGGTATTCAACTTAAGGAACTGTGTTTTTTTGTGGAGCAGTAATTCGAGATTTTTCTTTTTTGGCGCGCTCAAGTGAGCCACGCCGCTCCCTCTGTGCCAGAGGCGTAGAGGGGCAAGAAGAAGTATCCATCGCCTCTTGCGAGGCGCTGTTCGGGTCATGCGGGTCAGATTTGTCAGGCCTCACTGCATGTGCAGGGGCCTTAAAGGCCACAGGCTCGGAGGCCTGCTGGCCCTTCTTAGACGAAGGTGGAGCAGCGGCAGCTGCCACCACCGAGGGGGCAGAAGTAGCTGCTGCCGGCCCACTATGTGTGGTTCGGACAGCTGCTAGAGGCCGGTGCGGCGCAGCCCCCACGCGCACCGTATCGGCATAAGAAGGTTTTACAAAAGAAAATCGCTTTCTTGCTTCATTAAATGAAATGTTCTCCTTCACCTTTAGAGTGATGATCTCCTTCTCTCTCTTCCACGCAGGGCAAGAGCGCGAGTACGCAGGATGATCTCCATCACAGTTGGAACAATGCGGGTCAGATGTGCAATTTTCAGCTGTGTGTTCATTAGCACCACATTTTGCGCAGGACATTCGGCCACGGCAGCTCTGGGAGCTATGACCAAACTTCTGGCATTTGAAGCACCTGCGAGGATTAGGAATGTATGGTCTGACACGTATCTTTATGTAGCCTGCTTGGATATATTCTGGGAGTATACTGGAGCCAAAGGGTAGGACTAAGTGCTTTGTCGGTATTTCCTGGTCATTGCGCCTTATCTTGATTCGCTGCACTTGGACAACATTTTCATCTTTCCATCCGTCAAGGAGTTCATTTTCGGTGAGATTCAAGAGGTCACTGTCAGATACCACACCACGAACTGTGTTCAAGGAGCGGTGTGCAGTTACGGTTATAGGAGTATTGCCAAAGGACAGGAGGGTGTTCAGTTTGTCATACTGGGTCTTGTTCTGAAGTTCTAGGAGAAGGTCTCCACTGGCCAATTTCGTGGCTTTGTAACCTGGTCCGATTGTGTCCGTAAGACACTTCGACACAAGGAAAGGTGACACTAATCTTGCTGTCATTTCTGGGCATTCAGTGTGGATAATATGGAACCGTGGAAATTTATCAGTGTTCTTTGCGGAAAACAGAAAGGTTTCATCGGTGCGCCCTCTTTTAGAGAGAGGACGATCGGGGAGGCGTGGAAACGATGTCGAAGCCATAAAATATTATTTGATTTCGGTAGCGACGCCAGCCGCCCACCACCGAGCCCAACAAGGGGACGCTACGAGACCCGGAGGAATCGCAGACGCCAGCTGTACGTATCTTCTATAACCCAATATAGCATACCCAAGGTTGGATACCATACACCAGGTTAACCCTTGCCGCCTCAGAAAGAGGAAGTAAAAAGAAGTGAAGAGAGGACAGGAAAGATTTAAAAGGAGATGGAAAGTCGAAGGTTGGAGAGAGGAGGACAGGAAAAGGCGACTGTCGATTTCCCCCGGGTGGGTCAGTCCGGGGGTGCCGTCTACGTGAAGCAGAGGCCAAAGGAGTGTGTTGCCTCTGCCGAGGGGCCATAAAGGTCCAAACACCCGGCTTCGGCTCAACTCCCAGGATCCCCTTTTCCCCGGACACGGCTAAGCCGCGCACAGCTACACGCGGGAGGGTCCGACCCTCATGTGCTCGGGTACGTGGTGTCGCAACACACCAAACGCCTGCTGACGCAGACGCCCCTGCGGGGAGACGGCGCAAATATCAAGTGTGCAGCAAGCGTTTGCGCACGCCGGATGGTGAACAAAAAAAAAAAAGCCTTTTGCCCTCGCCTTGTCGGTTGCGGCAACTTAAAGGGCAACTCCGGCGATTTTTCGATGTCAACGGATGTCGATGAAATTCGCTGGGTCTGTTCCTCTGAATACCTCCGTCATGTCCTAAAGAAAGCAGGCTTGAGAGTTGCACAGATTTTTTAGAAATGAATTTAATTTATTGCCTCGAGCACCCTACCTTACCCCCTCCTCAGTTATAGGCCACATTGAGTTTGACGTCAGGAATGGTCCACACAGAGCATGCCGGGATCATGCAGACGACAGCGACGAGAGCGTGCAGGAGTCGACGATCGTGAGCTAGCGCTTGGCGTGAGATGTTGCTGTCGCGAGAAGTTGCATTCCCTGTGGACGGGAAAGTGATGCGGGGTGGCAAGCGGTGTTGCGTTGTTGGCTGCACGAACTTCAGCCCCAGAACTTCAGCCGATGCCGATGGCGTTCAGCCGAGGTTAATTAAGCCTATCACAGTGGCCAAGTTCGAACGTCTGCTTCTGGCGGACCGATATGAAGCTAATTAAGCTATTAGGATGAGGAAAGCTGCTTCTGTAGTTCAGTTTTGACCATACGGATTTGAAATAAACCATTCCTCATTTCGTACAGTGCACACGCAAAAAGCTAAAAGCGACAACACGACGCGCAATCAACATCCGTATACGTTGCCGTTCTCGAATGCGGCCGGTCGCACTCGCCGGCGCTTCCCTAAATGAAATGTGACTACGCCAATCCATGGGTGTATTATTACCCATTGTGATGCTGACTCATTATTTAGCTTACGAGGTGCACTGTTTGCCTCGTATCCCAAATGGGCAGCAATCGGAGGCCCCTTCGATACAGCATGCGTAAACAACCGTCTCGTTCACCTGACAACGATGTCATACTTCATGACATCGGCGTTTCCGCGAGAAAACTATACATTCTCTAAATGAACGATCATACGCGCAATGTCCCAATCTATGTCTACTTTACGGAACACTAATTGTGAGCATGAAGAGAATACGAAGAATGATAAGCCGGCTGCACAACGCTTCCCTACTATACGGTCTCCCACTCGCTGTTTCCGAAGGTGCGTGGTCGCACGTATCAGCGTGACCCAGAGTGATGTAACGGTGCTTACATGCACAAAATCTACGTGTTTTGATATGTTCTGACATTAATTGATGTCACCGATGAGCGGCTATCTCAAGCGAACGACGTACGAGTGGTCGCTGTACCTGCCGATGTAAACAAATGCACCGGTCGGTGCTTTGGACTGTCAGCGGCGTTCTTGTGGGATACAAATGCGGAAAGTCGTGCTCCACATCTTACAGTTAGCATGCGAAGCGGTTCCCTGAGAGGGATAAAACACCTAAAATAGCAAGCAGCGCGTATATCAGTGGTTAGGGCTACCCTTGGTCTTCATGTCGCAGCGCGATATGTTGCGCATGGGTGCTGGCTCTAGTGGTGGAGGACGGCGATTCGTGGCTATTGAATTCTTCTGAATCATAACTGCCACTGTTTGACAGATCCGAATAGGTGGTGAAGCTTACATGCAATGTCACCCGAAGGTCCCCGAAGGCCCGGCGCGGTCACAAATAAGCTGAGCGTCTGCTCTTCGCCGGTTTCGTTCACCCCGCGGGCGAGACCGGCATGCGTTGCGCGCCTTCCCCGCCGGGGATACATTCGTGACGTCACACGCAGAGGTTCGCTCGGCTGCTTGCTCAGGTTTCGGTTTCGTTTTTGCGCTTTTTTGCGTATTTAAAATTATTTTCGAATTTGCGGAACAATTCTCCTATCAGGTGCGTCACAGGAGGGTCTCGGGAACCTAAATATTTTATTAGCTCGACATGGTCAAAAAATCGCCGGAGTTGCCCTTTAAGGCGCAGCAGCATGCTATCACAACGAAGTTCTTGTCCCTAACACGTTTGATCCGTTTGTGCGTACAGCACTTTCGTCGCACAGGCCCGAGAATGGCAGTCGGAGCGCGCTGGAATAAAAAAAAATATACAAAAGAGCAACGCGTGCTTCCACGTGACACAGATTGGCCAATGGGGGAGCAGAGGAGGCTGGGGCGACAGGAGGCGGCAAGGAGAAAACGCCGGGGTGAGCGCGGTGGCGGCAAGATCTAAGAATGGCGCTACTTTTTATATATAGGGGCCTTACCGGCTGCACGGGCGTGCGAATGTAAATGCGCAGCCGGGTGGCCGCGGGCCACGGGTGCCGCTACGGGCTGACTGGTATTGCGGCCTGGCACCTGGCGCTCCGACACCGTGTGGGACGGTGGGCGCCGTCAACTCGGTTGCTGTGTGCACCGAGCGGGGTAGGACCACCTCACAGAGCTAACGTCTCCTCGCGGCTGCCAGTTGTGCCCATTTTGGGTGACTTTTTTTTTGGATGCCGGTTGTTGTCAAAGTAGCGACGCATTAGGCCTAAGGCTTAACAATGCCGCCTGTCGCACGTTGAGGGACACAATCTGGCGGACCGTGGTGTTGTAGTGTCGCACATTGCTTCCCTCATTAGTTCGCCTCGCACGAATTGAAATTACTCGTTCGACTCTAGAAAGCAAGCTTTTGTTGACGTGAACTTAGCATCTGAAATGCCGTCAGAAATTTCGCTAGCCGAATCGAACAACATACCACGTGGGCGATGCGTATTCCGAATTCCTCTCCCTTGCACTACTTTAGTGTTTGTCGAGTGCGTTGAGTGTACGCAGCGTGAGCGGAGTGACCCCTGTTTTGCTGTCACCTGCACATCGTCAGCGCTGCTGCCCCCGACTACAATCGAGCTACCCCAGGCGATGCAGTTGCCTGTGGCCAGTTCGGCGCAGCGATTTCGGCGGCTGGGAAAGGAGCCGGCAGTCACCAACGGCTACAGCGGCTCTCGCCGGCAGGGCGCGTCGGCGCGAGCGACGCTTGCTCGTGCCGACTTCTGCGTCGCCGTTTCCGGAGTCCTGTGCTGGAGTCGTGCCATCGAATCTGCAGACCTGGTGCTGTGACCAACGGACGCCAGCGGTGAACCCCGGAGACAATGTCGGCTCGCATGTTATGGAAAGCGCGTGGACATTTTTCGCCGGAGTATGTGTAGTGATTTAAGGTTGGGGGGATGTGGGGATGCGCGACTTCACGCGTCCCCGGATGTTGTTTTCCCCGCATGTCTCCTGTAGTCCGGCTTCTCCGCGTGGCTAAACCCGGCGGCGGTCGTGGTGGTTGCGGCGCATTGCGGGAGATGGCGCGAGTGTCGCGATGCTAACGCCGCCGAACGGCGGGGTGACGTGGTAGAGAAAGGTCGAGAGCGCTGTCTCTTTGGGTTGAAATCGGTGAGCGACGCGGACGTCCCGCGCGTGCGATCCACGCTTCGCGAGATGTCTCGCGTGGCTCGGAGCGGGGCACCGGTATCGACGAACACGGATCGTTCGAGCGCGCCAACGTTCGCGTGACTACACGTGAACGACTAGGCGATGGTGTCACAGCATGTGGCGAACATATTCGCTCGCTATCGGGTCGCGGTGAGTCGGACTTCCTTGATTTGTCGCGCGCCCGTGTGAATGTTCTATTGGTTGTACTTAGGATAGTGTGTATTAGTGTATGAAAGGTGCAGTAAATGCCCTTTTGATTGTTTACACTACTGTGTTGTCTTTCCTTTGTCCCAAGAGCATGTGTGCGACCCCACAATTGCCAGTAATGAGCCTTTGATAATCTGTTCTTGACATCTGTCCAAGTCTTCGGATCTGTTCAGATCTCTGTTCAATTGGTCTTGCTGGGATCTTTAGCTTCCGTCAAGTTTCGCCGACATCCGACGATATCGGGCCCTATACCGTACTTTGGTTTTACAAAATGCACTCCAAAATCCTCAAAAATACGAAACATGAGATAATAGCACTTTTTTCGGTATTAGTTTCGAGAAAAGATACTGGGAGCGTGTCCAGCAAAAATGGAAGTTCGTCAGCGGAGGCGGAGGAGACGCCGGATGGATCACAAATTGATGAAGAATCGCAAAGCTCGCAGAGTACTCAGAGTAGTTGATCGACAGGGCAGACAAACACTGCTGAAAGCCAAAAAACCAAGTCCCCGCGTGTTTCCACATCAAGACTGCAAGATATGAAATTTTTTCTTGAAGAAATGAAGCAGCTGCAAGCACAGAGAGCAGCACGACATGAGGAAAGAAAAAATCAGAAAGCCAGGAAGAGGGCGAGACAGCACAAGGAGACAATGGCCCTTACAAAAATGTCTATTAACATTCTTGTAGAACTCCTACCAACTTTCTATTTACTGACACTCAATTTACATTTACATTCTAATAACATTTGTTCATACACCGTTAAAAGACTTCATTCTTACGTTTATATAAATAATATTTTAATTACACCATTAACGGACTTTTGTAACAACATAACATTTGTAATATGCTCAGTCAAAAGACTTCTTTTTTGTAAAGAATGTTTAACAACACCGTCATAAGAGTTTTTTTTCTGGACATATATCTTCAGTACGTCAACAGCTCGTACTATTTGTCAAGAAGTTTAGAATGGGAACTAAAGCTTCAGAACATTTTATAAAATTTTTCTAACACAGAAGAATGTCGATGAATGACACGCTCAAGAATCAAGCTCTTTGTTTTAAATCACAGTTCGCAGTATAAAGAAAGGTCAATTAAAACACTGTTTCACATATAAAATATTCAGACATCATGGCTACTTATATCGCTTACGTACTCCTGTTTATAAACAACTTTTTGAGGGTCATCAGACCATGGACACTTATGTACGATCAAAGATCGAATAACTAACAAAATTAAAGCTGCGTCACATATATATCCTCAGCATAAATTCAGCTATACTTGCTATATAGCCCGTGCGACCAGTGGATCGAGAAATGGCACGTTGCGTGCTATCGAGCATCAAGGTTGCAGATTCGATGCCAAACGCACCTTGTGATGGGGGCGATAGAAATTTATGCAACAACACAGTCGTGTAGGTGCGCAGTCTAAAGAACCCCTGGTATGCATGGTCGCAATTAATATCTGCAAGAAACCTTCCAAAGGGTCAATTTATTCATAAAATTTGGTGACATCAACTTCATTCAGTTTTCATAGTGATCGTATAAGATTAATATATTCTCACGTTTCTTAAGAGCATCCACTAATGTATGCATGTTCAACACTTTGATATGCATAGCAATAGTTCTGTCAAATTACCCTGGTTATACGTGTTCCCTTCGATCGACCTTCCTAGAGAAATCGGCTCATGATTACCAGCAGCTGCAGCCGAATTCTGTGGCATTTTTCACATTTGTACCGCAAAGTAAACGCAGCCCCATGTTATGCTGAAACCTAATTGGCTTTCTATTTTCCCCGTTCGTTTAAACGTTTGCCATTCTCGTTTCCTCCCATTTTGCAGCTAAATTAGCTATAGTCTGCGAAGTGCACGCACCTGTTTATGTCGCTTAAAAGTTTGGAGGTGACCGGTGCATTAGCAGTTAGTTGTATGCCATGCTAATTAAAGCTGCTTTATTATTGACTGCAAATGTTATTGCCAATAGCAGTGAACAACTCTAAAGTGTATGTAGAGCGCTATGTGCCATACACAGGAAATAATCATGGAACAATGGCAAGTTTGAAAACAACTGTGCAAGCTTGAAAGACCAGCAATTATGAATATGGTCTGTATGCCTAAAATTCTGCATGCAGTCAAATTTACGCACAGTAGTCCACTGTAGCTCAAACATTTTGTGTAGACAAATTCCAAGAGGCATGAATTCGATTATTATTTCTTTTTCAGACAATATTGTCTCCTGAAGCTAGGGAAAGTATTAAGGTATCAAGGTAAAGACGACACAAGAAGCCAATAATATAATGAGATATTCAATAACACATCAGGCGACTGCCAACAAGTATAAATGCGCAGAAATGATCACAGTGAATGCAAATTCACAGAAAAGAATATAAAACTTGTACACAACCACTTTGCAGTGTACAATAGAACATAAGGAACCATGTATAAAAGTTTCCAACTGAAAGTAGTTTTTTCTTATTTCCATAGTGCAAATCGTAATGCAGTGTTTGGCTGCATAACAGCTTTTGTTGCAATGTGAGCAGTGTTTTGCACCTTTCGCTAAGTTACAAAAAACAGGAACACACAGGCAGGAAAACTGAAAATGCAGGCTGCCTCAGCTAATAATTTATTTCAAATATGGAGAACGTATAAGTAAGGACCTGCATAATACAATAATGGAGGATAGCAACATGGCACAGAATGCATATTTGTAATATCAATGTAGGAGAACAAAAGAAAAGCTAAAAAAGAAAAGGAAAATGGAGCGAATACATATAAATTACAAACATCGCATATAGTAAAGCACGAAAGTTTACAAACATTACAGAAATAAATACGACACAGTGGCCTTGGCTATGAGATATGGCTGCTAATTAAAAATGCTCTCTGCTAATTAAAAAAACACTGCTCACACAGCTGTTTTCTTCACACATCATCTGACTACCCACTTAAACTCTAATGAAACCAACACTATAGTTAGGTACAACTTTAGAAGACAGCGGCATTTGCCCCTCAAAGGCGGATGCACACGAGCCGGCACCAATAGGCGCGCACTTCAGGTGACGTCATGAGCCGGACGGCCGGTGCCCCCGCCGACGGAGAACATGCCTAACATGGCCGCCCTCGCTTCGAACTGGGCCGAGTCGCGTCAGCTCTGTGCGTCTCCCTTCATCAGAGTGAATTCGAATTGTCTGTGGTGGTCTGTCATGCCGGAAATATTATTGTGAGCTTACGATGCACAATTTGTGCCGCGTGCGTTTGTTCTGAGCCGTGAGCCGGCGAAGAAAGATTGCAGCAAACATCGGTGGCGCTGCGCTGCGCTTCGTGTGGAAACAAGATCCCGCGGCGGCATACCGCTGCAAACAAACATCGTACGTGTTTGTTCCGTGGTGTTTTGTTTTGCTCCTAAGTGAAGTTACGACGAGGAGAGTTCGCCAAAGTCTGGTTCCTACTGTGAGCGGCGGGTGTGTTTGTGTACTGTGTCCCTGCGTTTCTCGTGAGACGTGGTGAAGTGATGGAGCAAAACCATTATCAGGATAAATGAGAAAAGCGTGCGCGGATGAAACCTGCGAGTTTCTCAACAGAAAAAATTTGTGAAAGCAACCTCCAACGCAAAGATTCGTTGCTGCCAGCTCAGCGTGCAAACGACCGATCGTTGGCAGCAGTGTGATAAGATAGCCGAGCGTCTAGCAGCGTCGTTCGAGTGTTGTGTAGCACCGTCGATTGATTGCTTTCCACCAATGCTAACAATCAGTGACTAACACGCGCTGCTTGAGCGAATGTCATTGGATTGTTAAGGGTCAAGCGTTTGGAAGCAGTGTTTGTTTCCTAAATGTCAGCCTCAATGCTAATATAAAATTATGACTGATACACTGGTGCCGTTACAAGGGAGCTTGGCATGAATTCGCGTCGCTGTGTGGCTTAGAACTCTTCGCTCACTGCACGCGCCAGCTGTAGAAAGCCTGCTGTGACACAATCGCGCATAAGCTGTGCTGTCAGCGCTCGACTTGCTTTCCCACAACACAGCTTTGCGCTTTGTCGTGATATGTCGCTACTAAAAAATTCCTATGACAGTGAAGGCAACAGAGCCAATGTGTACATTAAAAAAAAGTACGACAAAGTAGGCACAGCTGCTTGTGAACTGACTCCTAATAGTTCTACTCGCGTCTGCGTTAAATGTGTGAGCGTGTTTTCTTGTGTGTTTGTGTATATTTGTTATTTTGCCCTTTTTTGTATTTTATATCTTAGTTTTCGCGCTCGCGTTTGTGTTCATGTGTGTGAATATGTGAGTTCTTCCGTGCGTGGATGTATTTGTTCCTATTTCTATCCTTTTATTTTTGCATTTGTTCTTGTAAGCATGCTGCAGCCACGACTTTCGACAATTCCATTAACTCGTCTCATTTAAAGCACCAAGTCCTGTGAATAGCAGGGCTGGTCTCTTCGATGTCATTAAAGCCATTCTCTCTTGTCTACCTTGCTTCCTCAGTCTGTCACCTTGCTTTGTTTTCTCCTACTATTCTGACCTTGCTTCTTGTGCTCTGGCCGCAACGTGATTAACCAACTTGCACCAAAGAAAGTTCTATCAGCTGTGACAACAGAAACATTGACAGATACAAAATGTTAAAAGCATCACGTGGCTTGCACAGTTACTTCGTCTCTTTCCCCTGTTAATTTGTTTATGCATCAGTGCATACGGTAGCTTACCAGAAGTGCACATGAAAAGGTGCCATATTGTGAAACAGCACCTTGCTATGTTGTTGCATTCAGTCTTAATAAACAGATGGTTTTGCTGCCCGTCACATGTAGTGGTACACATATATAATATCATTTCCTGTCATGATGCTTTCATCATTACAAATGCAGTTTTCTAGTGAATGGAGTCCAGCAAAGCAGTGCTGTGAGAGCTTTTGCAACTTTCACCATTTATTACTTCCCCAATATCACTGTCTGAATCTGTCCGTCACTTTACCTACGGCTTGTAATGAACAAAGTGACTCACTGAAACACGTTCAACTTTACTGAGCATTTTTCCGGTACGTAAATATGACAAAAAAAATGCTAGCAAAGTTAATAACGTTAATAATTGTGCTTGCATTCGCATTACTTGCTCGAGTCAGATTAATAAATTGAAAATTGGCTATGACAACACTTCAATTTTCAGTGCAGACTGCTAACGGAGCCATAAAGCGTGCTCCGACTAATTTCACTATAGGGCGCGTCAAACTGGACGGTGGCTGCCTGAATGAGCATTTTGGGCCTCACTAAGCTAATGATGTTTTATATTTGTTCTCTTAATCGCATTACTTGTGTGAGCCAGATAACAAAATAAACAATGCAACCACATGAATGTGCTTTGGCATTCAAGCTGCTGACAGTGGCTGTCAGTTTGGTGTTGTCTGCTGCTATTTCACCACCACTCGCTATGACATGACTGTGATTTCCAGTGCAGACTGCTAACAGAACCATCAAGCGTGCTCTGACTGCTGCTATTTCACTATGGGGCGCGTCAAACTCGACGGTGGCTGCCTTAATGAGCAGTTTGGGCCTCTGTAAGCTAATGATGTTTTATATTTGTTCTCTTAATCGCATTACTCATTCCGATGTCACCTCGCTGGGCTCCATGGCGGAAAACTGGCACGGAATGCCGCGCGCGATCGTTCGAGAACTCACGAGATCGCAGGTTCGCAACCGCAAAAAAAGAAAACATATGAATTAAAAATAAGCCCAACACATTAAAAAAATAAGGTTGTGCAAACACACAAAAAGTATATATGAATCTTATGCTATTAAGCCAGCGACTGCTACGCCCGGTGCCGTCGATCTTGCTCGGTAGCAGATGACGCACAGCGTTGTAGAAGGCACGGAGTTGATTTTCTCTCGCGATCCGGCATGTGCGGTAGCATTTCCATCATGATAATTTTACCAAACCACTCGTCAAGATACACAAATCTTATTTATACCGACAAATACGCGTTTTAGAAGCAGTCACAATTGTTTGAGTGGGACTATTTATTTAGTCGCGGAGGAATTGGCTCCTGCGCTTCGGTCAACTGGGCGGGGCCTCCTCCTGTCTTCTAAAGTTTTACCCGACTATATATTGATATACAAGTATGACGAAGAAGCGACCGACGACGCGACCGACGACAGCGAGTGATCGCAATGTGATAAGCTTTCGTGCCGACGACGCCGACAAAACCAATGTGCTGATCGCCGTGCGAGCGACCGCCGAGTGAGAACATCGCACCGATAACGTGAATATCGCCGCAAATTCGCTCGTGTATGTATTTATTGAAGCTCAAATTAAGTCGAAACGTGCTTCCGACGCTGATATGCACGATTTCCAGCCCTTTCCAGCCCTCCACACCAAGTTCGAGGCGGTGTCTATCACGTTCAGGCAGCTTCATTAGGCCTAACACAGCCTACAAGTTCGTCCGCTACCGGCGGACCTGAAATACAGGATAAGCAAGTACGACGAAGGCAACTGCTTATATAGTTCGGTCCTGACCTTACCGACTTGAAGTGAACCACTCTTAGCATAGTACGATGCACAACAGAGAGTGGGAAGCGGCGACACGGCGCAGTGCTGATACCGCGGTATACAGGCACCGTTCCTGAACGAAAGCTGTCGGTCGCAGGAGAGTGGTAGATCTGCGTGTATTTTTATGCTGCCCAATTTAGTAATTACCGAAAACACAGTTTGCCTCTTATGCTAAACAGGCAACAAGTGATGGCCCTTTGGATACTGCATCGTAAGCAACAACACCGCTAGTTACCACACGAGTACGGCAGGCATCGGCATTTTCGCGTGTCAGTGCGGCTAGGTGGTCGTTGTCGCCGTTTTCGATGAGCCCGGGACGTTCATGCCTTCTCGTCTCAGTGTGATCGATTCTGATATGTGCATGAGAAATGTTCATATATGCTTTGAACATTTCCTCATTATTGCAAGTTAGCGGTGTACGGTTTCTACTGTACTTGAAGCGAACAGCGAGCGGTGGCCGTACGCGTGCCGATGTAAACAAATGCGCCGTTCTTGCGTTGCATAAGTACGCTGGGCGCAGTGTCGCCCCTTCAAAGAGCTATGGCCACTGTGGTCAAGACTCAGCTATAGAAGCAGTTTTTACCATCCTATTATCGTACGCTCAGTGCAAGTCCAGCAGTGGCAAATGCATGAACTCTGCTGCTATATACGATACGGCTAACCTCCGCTGAGCGGAATTGACCCCAGCTTAAACTTGATGTGGGCGGCTGGCGAGTGCTCACGTTCGTGCATTTCAACTTCCGAATCATGTTTGGACTCATATTCGGTACGAATAAATATGAATAACAGGAATACAAGCATAGGCGCTGTGTCAGTCGCGTTACGGTGCGATGTATTCGTTCAGAGGCACATCGCACGGTGACTGGTTTTGTCGGCGTAGCTGCACGAAATCCAGTCATCATATTTCGACGACTTGCGGTTGCAAGTCGCACCAGAGTCATTGCCGGCCTAGGCATCCTGTCCAACAAGCTGAGAAATGCTCACTCATTTCAGCTCGCTTCTTGCAGCGTGCCTCTGCGTCCCGCGGGGCGCCGACGCCGTACATATTGTTGCACGCACGCGTGAGTGAGAAGAACGATGACCGGTGAACGTGCTTGCGGTCCCGGGTTGAAAGAGAAGAGGACGACGTTGAGTTGATCAACCAGCTGACCGCTCTTGCGCTCACCTTCGCGACCTACAATAAACGGCCCCCTTCATCCGTAAGGGTGATAAACGGTCTCCTTCGCGCGTAACATAGTGGTGGAAGTGCTGGGTACGCGCTCACAACAACGTAACCGTCACTGCTGCAGCTTCGTCGAAGCCGTCGACTTGCCGGCCTCCCGCCATCTGCCGTGACCGTCTTCGACATGCCTGAAGAAGGAGCCGCTCCGAGGGCAGCGCCTAGCAGTCCACTGCAATACTACCGACTTCCACCCACATTCGGAGGAAAAGCGGGAGAAGATGCCGACGAGTGGCTCGTCCATTACAAACGGGTGAGCAAGTCCAACGGGTGGGATTCAACCGCTCAGCTCCCCAATGTGGTGTTCTCCCTGACCGACACCGCACTCGTGTGGTACGAGAACCACGAGGACACGCTTACGACGTGGGAACTTTTTGTTGAAGAGCTCAAGGCGTGTTTTGGGGACTCAGTCGCCAAAAAGAAGCGTGCTGAGCAGACACTGTCGCAACGGGCACAACTACCAGGTGAGACATGCACCACGTACATTGAAGAAGTTTTAAAGCTGTGCAAGGTGGTCAGTGCTCGCATGTCCGAAGAAGATAAAGTAGGACATTTGCTGAAGGGAGTGGCTGAGGACGTGTACAATTTTCTCATCGGTAAAGAAAGCCTAAGTTCCGTGTCCGACGTCATTCGGCATTGCAGAACCTTTGAAACGCTGAAGATGCGTCGGATTACGCCAAAGTTTGGTCGGTTGGCAAACGTTACGACGGTTGCCAGTGTGGACACGAGCCCTTGCCTCGACCTTCCTTCGACCATCCGACAGATTGTCCGCGAGGAACTTTCCCGCCGCGATGAGATGTCGCGTCCAACAGCTAACCACCATGACATGCACTGTAAAAAAATTGCTTTGGTTTTACGGCAAATCTGCTGGTAATTTGTGACCGAACACTTTCCGTAAGTAAAGAACGGTCATTTCCGTAGAACGGACAACCGTAAAAATAGAGAGCGTATTACAAAATACGAGTGCTTATGTATTCAGAAAACGGAAGACTTTGTATGCTGAATCGTATGGTTCGACCGTTAATGAACAGGTGCTTTCCGTATTCAAAAAACGGAAGGCGCTGTATATTGAATCTGTAGTATACGGTCCAACTGTTAAAATACAGGTATTTTCGTATCCAGGAAACGAAAGGCTCCGTAGGCTGAATTTGTACTATACGGTCCAACCGTTAAAATACAGGTGTTTCTGTATCCAGAAAACAAAAGACTCTGTATGCTGAATCTCTACTATACGGTCCAACCGTTAACATACCGGTGTTTCCGTACTCAGAAATAAAAAGGCTCCGTATGCTAAATCTGTACTATACGGTCCAATCGTTAAAATAGAGGTGTTTCATGCATTATGTTTTACAGAGCATATTGACTATTTAGAGAATGTACTATTGGGGACAGAAGTGCCCAAAATGTGCGAATGACGACCGAATTTTAATGGTGCACTTTCTTCTGGGATCGGCCACGCTAACATTTGCATTCGGAAAGTGGTCTGCAACGCAGATGATAGCGGCTGATAGTGCAGAGATGCAATTTGGTCGACACTCGCACGTCCTGGGCACTTTTGTCCCCGATAGTACATATCCTTTAATGCAAATGTCATGAATGCAGCTCATTGCAGAAGCAGCAGGTCGCTATGGAGAAAACTGTCTGGCCAACACATTGAAATAGCTCAAAAGATCAAACACTTTGCTTTTTGTGACTATGAATGAATTGCACGACATATATACAAATAAGTGCAAAATTTTATTCGTCAAGTACTTTAGATCACAGAAGCAATTTTATTTTCTTCGACCACTCGTCCTGCACTTTTCCTGGTGAAAGCTGTTCCCACATGCCTTGCAAGGATAAACTTGCTGCTGTTAGGAGAAACAAATAATATTGGTGAATTTCCATCCTAAAGGAAGTGGCAACAAAAGACAATCACAGAACACAACAAAGCGGTAACTGAAGTATTAAAAAACCATGAACGTGGTTCAACATTGTCAAAACAAGGGATATTGCTGTAGCCAACAATTCGACAGATACATGTCATCAGGGCAGCAGCTGTTTTCCTTGGCAGCGGTTTTTAATGTGCATAGCTCACTCGCCCCTACCCTCATCTGGTGCATATAGTAGGTCAAGAGAAACCAAAGTGTTAAAATAAAGGTAGGAAGGGTGCGTTTCGCAGTGATTGTGATGGAGTGTGTAGGGGCACTGCTGTAAGTTGTTACAATGAGTAGGGATGACCTAAACAGAAAACGATCTGTAGACCTAGTAGACCTATTCTTCCCAGAAATCAACATAGGAATTAAAATAAACTGTTTGGACATTTGGCAAAAAAAAGCAATGAAGAGTTAGGCAAAATGAACTTTGTAACATGATGTGTCTGTTTAAGATCAGTGGAAATGGCAAATTAAGGTACGTTATCAATAAACATTTCATCAAGATCCAATAAAGAAAAAAAGATATTGGTCAAATAATAAATAAGTAAGGACACCAAATTAAACTGGGTATGACCATAAATAGTAAAGAACAGCCTGTGAAAAAAAATGGGACGGGAAATGATAAAAGGTGCAAGATAGGGAAAAGTTTAGCACTGTTTACTGTATGTTCATGCCACTACTGACGACTTGAAATTTCAGTCTTCCTGCTGAAGCTGTATTACTTAGATAAGGAAATGGATCACTTTGCAGACAAGTCTACGTTCAGATTCTGTTCAAATCTTCAATGTAATTTTATGGAAGAAAATGGTATGGACAGTCCTACTGGATGGGCATTCATTCAGCAGTACCATCCACAGGTATTAGCTTAAAATTTATTGGTCTCACTGGACCTTAGCTCTTGGGAAATCATTAGCTGTTTTTTTATCACAGATGCCTTCAAGTTATATCGGTTGGCAGGAGTGCTAGCACACAACATTATACTTGTTGCCGCAGTCAAAAGTGATATTTGGTAACAATGAGTAAAAGAAGCAAACAGCATTCTACAATACTGATTCAAGTCAACCGAAAAAGCTGCTAAAATGAATGTACCCTGGCCCCCAATACACAATAATTGCACATCACATTGATGGTCATCGTGTATTAGAACACTAGGCATCAAGTGAGGAGAATAAGGAGATCAAAAAAATTAAATTATGGGGTTTTACGTGCCAAAACCACGATCTGATTATAAGGCACGCCATAGTGGGGGATTCCGGAAATTTGGACCACCTGGGATTCTTTAACGTGCACCTAAATCTAAGTAGACGGGTGTTTTCGCATTTCGCCCCCATCGAAAATAAGGGGATCAGAGGGCACATCCTTTTTTTTTCGAACATTAAATGATACTTCGCCTTAATGTTGCCTTCCAACTCCGAAAGGAGCAGTTTGCGAGATGGTGGCCGACACATAAGAAAACTCATGACATTCTGTGCAGCAGAACATCACGGGCAAATACACTTTTTCCTGCAAAATGACATACTGTAGTGAAACCTTGTGCACATGTGCCAACCTTAGAATTTGAAAAACACCACAGTGGAAGACACAAAGTGTTAACTTTGCTGGAAAATACTAAAATTATATGATTATTCATTCAAGATTCGCCGACTTTGCTCTCTACAGGTGCTGTAAACAGGCACCCTGCTTTTGCAGTTGTAGTAACAATGATCTGTAGAGCAGATGAGGAGAAATGGTTATAAAGTTTACGCAGGAGTATACGCCGCAAATGACAATCCACTTCACATTTTAATCTGGTGGAGGATGCGTACTCCAAAATAGAAGAAACTAGTGTACCCTAAAGATTTCTGTGGCCGATGCCTGTGCACTAGCAGGTACACATAACATGGCAGTTGCAATTATATTCCCCAAGCTATAGTTACTGCAAGCTACTGCCAGTGTACTGGTCCACAGCTGTAATACATTTAGGGCAATATAAAACTCTCTAATGAATTTATCTCATATGACAGAATTGGAATGCAATATCTTGCAAATAAGTGATGCTGTATGTGCCGTCCCATACAATGAAACACCTTTGAAAAACCTTAATAGCCACCTGGGCCGTGACGAGAGGTGACGTGTATTCTGTGTAAACTAGTACAGCTGCATAGTGTAAAGCTCTGGAAAGTGCATATAGTAACAGCTGTGAAGCTTTTTTTCTTTTTTTTAAACTGCACACAGTAAAAACCTCCTTACAGTTTTGAAAAACTTTTTATTAAAAAAATTTTCTGCGCGCAAACAAACAAGGACGAAGAAATATTTGCTTAGAAACCAGAGATCTACTCAATCCAATCAACAGGACACATCAACAGCGCATATAAGAACACGCGTGATAAAAATGCCACGGATCAGCGCGACCCCGTCAACATAAAAACAGCAATGCACATAAAACGAGCACTTAAGATGAAACTATGTTAAGGATAAGATGACAGGAGCGAATTCTCTTTATCTAGCAATGAAACAGAAGGATGACTGATGCATTTTTACTTTAGTTTTGCAATCCAGTGCACTTCCACAATTTCCCTCGCGGTTTGATTTCGTTGCCTAAACAATGTGCCAGTGCTTTTAAGACAAGGTGAGCACGCATGTTCTTGACAATGCATGGCGAAATGCTTACTAGGGCCACCTTTCAGACTGGACAAGTGTTCCCTTAGTCTTGTGTTAATGCATCGTGAAGTCTGCCCTACGTACACATGACCACATGTCATACAAACCTGATACTCAACATTCTTCGCACCATCAAGAAATTGGTTCTTATGCGGATGTTTAATACTACATTCTTTCTTTGCATCACCCTTACTTTCGAACTTACTTTTTTACTCTAGAACACACATTACCTCTTTTGTTTTTAGCCGAAAACACCACTTTTACTTCATAACTCCCAGCCACCTTTTTAAGTCTGTGTGAAAGGCGATGCACATATGGAATCACTGAAACCTTGAAAGCTAATTCTTTCTGCCTTAAATTTTTTGTGCATAGTTCCTTATCCTGTTCAAGTTTTTTCATTAGTCTAGCGCATGACACCAGCATCACAGCGAGCAGGTACCCGGCCTCTCTCAACTGATCAACTTGCTCAAGAAAGGCAATGTTTACAGTGCGGTAACACGACTTCAACAATGCTGAGTGGCAACATGAAATGACTGTGCCATTCTTTACAAGCCTGGAATTGCTTGAGGCATAGTTCATGTAGCTTGTTAACAAGAAACTGTAGCTTCTTATCTACCAGTACTTGCAAAGTAAAATTTAAGCCCTTGCCTAGAGTCAAAGGCTTCTACTACTATTGAAGGCTTGACTTTTACTTCGGAAGTACCGGTAGATAACAAGCTACAGTTCCTTTATGTCAAGTTAGAAATTCTACCAGAACATGTGTGTTGGTCATTCACGCCCCGAGCTGGAAAACCGCTAATGAACTATGCCTAAAACCATTGCAGGCTTGTGAAGAATGGCATAGTCATTTCATGTTGCCGGTCAGCATTGTTGAAGTCGTGTTCCGCACAGTAAACATTGCCTTTCTTGAGCAAGTTGATCGGTTGAGAGAGGCCGGGTAGGTGCCTGCTCGCTGTGATGCTGGCGTCATGTGCTAGACTTAAGAAAAACTTAAACAGGATAAAGAACTATGCACAAAAAAACAAAGCCAGAAAGAATTAGCTTCCAAGGTTTCAGTGATTCCGTATGTGCATGGCCTTTAACACAGACCTAAAAAGGTGGCTGGGAGTTACGAAGTAAAAGTGGTGCTTTCGGCTAAAAACAAGAGGTAGTGTGTGTTCTAGGATAAAAAGTTCGAAAGTAAGGGTGATGCAAAGAAAGAATGCAGTATTAAAAATCTGCGTGAGAACCAATTTCTTCATTGCGCGAAGAAAGTTGTGTATCAGGTTCCTGTGACATGAGGTCATGTGTACGTAGTGCAGATTGCAAGATGCTTTAACACGAGACTAAGGGAACACTTGTCCAGTCTGAAAGCTGGCCCTAGTAAGCATTTGGCTATGCTTTGTCAAGAACATGCGTGCTCACCTTGACTTAGAAGCACCTCCATATTGTTTAGGCATCGAAATCAAATCGCGAGAAATTGTGGAAGCGCACTGGATTGCAAAACTAAAGGAAAAATGCATCAGTCATCCTTCTGTTTCACTGCTATATTCGCTCCTGTCTTTTCATCTTAAGTGCTTGTTTAATGCGCATTGCTGTTTTTATGTTGACCGGGTCGCGCTTACCCGTGGCATTTTTATCAAAAGTGTTGTTATATACACTATTGATGTGTTGTGTTGACTGGATAGCACAGATCTGGGTTCTTAAGTAAATGGTTCTTCGAAAATAAAACCAGTTGTTAGAACGGGATCGTGCTTGTGTTGCTCCTTTTCTTCGTCCTTGTTTGTTTATGCACAAAACATTTTTAATGAATCTGTTCCACTTAGGCAGACTCACAGTTTTGCTTCCTTTTTTTAAAGGTAATGACACGTATGGCTATCACATACATGTACAGTATGACCTTCATTCCCAAACAAAGTGAACAGCACTACCCTATGGGTCAGGTGCCTTGTTTCACACATTCTCCCAAACATTATTAGCGCGGGACGCTGATGTTGGCAGGGAAACTGATTTATGGAGCAATATAAAGTATTAAGTACTCAGCTCTTAATGTTTTCTCTGCTGTTTAAGCATCGATGGGTCTTAAAGTAATGAAATACGGAATGCAACATGCATAATTCACGACGCAACCCCTTTGGAAGTATTTAGTAGTCTGAATTATTTGGATTGCATATTTAGATTAGAAGGATTTCATTCTGCAAGAATGGCATCATCCCAATAATTCTTGCATTTGGTGCTATATTTACTTTTATTTCAGTTGGAATGTAGATGCATCGACAGCGATATCGCTTGACATGTCTTCGATCGACTGTTTCTCCAAATTAAGCAAACTCATATTCTGAAATGACCTTGCAGATGATACCAAGAACTTGCTCAGCAGGAGTATGTCTAACATTCACGAGATCTGAGGCTCTTGAACGCATATGTAAGAAAGCCTGGGGTGCATGCTGCTCTCTCATTTAATCAGCAAGTTTCTGGAAATCATCTATAAGTTTTTTTGTGATGAATGTAAATTTGCTTGGACGGGAGAAACATGGAACTTGAACAGGTGAATTATGCAGCATAAGAATGATCTCAGCAAGAAGCAGGCATTAAGAAGCATTGTCGCTCAACACGCATAAACCGTCAATTAAAAGAATTATTGGGATGATTTAAAATTCTGGTAGTGTAATGAAATTTGGTTTCTAATCTATACTTAAACTCCTTGATTATTCAGCCTACTACCACTACCTTTGCCAGAAACATTCATAGTCATTATCCTACCTATGCCAAATTATTCCGACCAATATTCAAGCCTTCAAAGCTGTTTTTTTTTTCACTGCCAATTCTCTGAGGGAGAAGAGGTGTCCTATTTCTCTCCACCTATTTCTCGTTCACTGTTCACTCTCAAACTGCATTAAGCTTCAGCAGGTTCTATGCTTAAAGCTGTGATTCCCTTTCCCTCTGCCATCTTTGACCCACCTGGTTAGCTAAGTAGGTAGAAAAACTGCAGAAGAAAGGTTGTGGCGCTGAGTTGGACTTGTGCCCCAAGGAACCTTTGCACGATGGCTCGAGGAGCAACTGCTTGTGGCATGGAGTGGCTCAAGCTGTGATGAGTTCACTTTGTAAAATCCTGCTGGTCACTGCTGGCCCGTCTTTGCCGGAACAGGAATGAACGTTGGCAGTCTACAGTCTCGGTTTCTTCCTTGAGCGTCATGGCCATGTACAGAAACCCTGTCTCGACAGGCTGCATAAAAAAGGATAATTTGCTGAGCTAAGTCTTTTTTCCTAAAAGAACCCATTCAAAGTTGTATTTGTAACTTTGCGACACTTTCCGGGTGATGCCAGCGGTACTTCATTGCACAATGACACAATCATGACTGAGCTGTGGCCATTCTGAATACAGCTTGCAACACGTGACAAGACCATATATACAAATGCAACCAAAATAGTAAACATTTGTTGTAGCTTCTGTATATGGCACTATTCGAATGAGACAATTGTAGCACTCTTCTCAGCTCAGTAAAGTTATTTCTCGTTATTTTACTTTTCATGAGGAAATTGCCATGAGCTTCTCTTGAAAAGTAAGTAAACATTCTTGCTTCAGTTTATTCTTCAAATTCTTGCATCACGAATGGATATCAGGAACCCATTTACACCACAGGCAGAGCTCCATATGTTTAAAAACATTATAAATCAAAGTACATCACAATTTTCATAATCGTGTCATGCTAGTATTATTGGAGGCTATGGCTGCTTCAAGCAATTATTTTTCATTAAGGCGGAAACAGTTATCATCTCAAATTGTTTGCAGCAAGGGTGTACAATCCACAAAATCAATCAAAAAGGTCACATTGTGTTCAATTTTCAAACATTTAGGATAGGTCACACACAACAGGCTAATAAAGAATGCAAACTTGAAAATCTCAAGTGAGTAAGAAAAAACCATTTTTTGAATATGGAGCAAAATGCCACCAGCTCATGTGGAGTACACCCTTACTATGTACTCCAAGCGAAGAATGTTGTTACAGCAATGCTTGAACACTATATGAATGTAATAATCAACAACCTTAAGCAGAATCTTAACACCACTAAACAAATTGTGCTTCGAAGATTCCTGATCCGAAATTCTCAACAAATTGTTCTGGTGTTGTACGTGTTAAGCTTGTTGTGCGTTCTGAAATGCAAGCTCACAACATCTACAATTTCTCTAAAGGCAATATCAGCTTTGTCAAGATAGGTATGACGTGCAGATAAAGCGGATAATGCATGACATCATGAACACTCAGATGTGTTTACCATTGGGCTCACTCTTGCAGCCATGAAATTATGAGATGCAGACACATTTTACGTTGAAACCGGTTTTGTGGAGTACTGCATGCTTCCCAGGCTTCTCCAGTTGTGAGAGCCGTCTCCCCTACACAAATGAGTGATGAGGAATAAAAAAAGAATTTCAACGTGCAACAATATGTTGGTCATTTGCTAGTATGCAGCAGGAGCAGGCTTTTTGACTCCTAGCTTGCCTCACACAAATCTACCATGCACAGTATTTGCTTTGCCCAAGCATCAGCCACTTTACGATGCAATGTGTACAGAGCCCTTGCCCTTAGTTTTTCTGCTTTGGAAACAGTTACCGTGTGTTCAGCTGGCATCGAGAAAGGGGACATAAAATACTATGTGCACCACTGCTCTCTACTATGTTTTGCTGAATGCCGCTTCGCTGCCCAGAGCCAGGGGTAGATGAAGCCAGCGGAAATGCAGTGTCGTGCAGCGGCTTGTCCCAAAAGTAGGGCATACGCTGCACTTACTAGTGTGTGCCGTTGCACAATATTGCTGCCATAAAAATTTTTCATCGTGGTTTTCCACATCTAGGCGA